>NC_045605.1:81543689-81843841 GCF_009762305.2 Zalophus californianus
CTTTTTGATTTCGACTTGGTTAGATTTTAGTTCTTTTATTTCTCCAGAAAGGGTTTCTCTAGTATCTTCCATGCTTTTTTTCAAGCCCAGCTAGTATCTTTATAATTGTCATTCTGAGCTCTAGTTCCAACACCTTACTAATGTCTGTATTGATTAGGTGCCTGGCAGTCGGTACTGCATTTTGGTGGGTTTTTTTTTTTTTTTTTTGAGGTGAATTTTTCCATCTTGTCATTTTGTCCAGAGGAGAACAGATGAATGAGAGAACAAAATGCTAACGGGGTAATGACCCCAGAAAAATATACACTAAACAAATCAGAATAGACCCGAAACTGGGGAAAGAAAGGGAAAGAAAGAACAAAGAAAAAAAAAAGAAAAAGAAAAAAAGGATATGATCAGATATGATCAGGCTGGTTAATAGATCAGTGCTACATACTAGATTTGGGGCCTATTTTGGTCTGTTAGAAGAAACTGTCTCCCAAAATTTTAAAGAGAGAACAACTTATATATATACCAAAAATAAGGTTAACTACAATGAAGGGATGGAATATGACTCTACAAATGAAAATAAAAAAGATTTTAAAAGCAGGGATTGATAACATGTTGGGTGAAAAAGGGAAAAAGAAAAATTCAAAAAAAATAGAAAAAGAAAAAAAAATTTAAAAATTAACTTTGAAAGACGAAAGAATCAGGGGGAAAAAAGCCATGAATTCTATGTGCTGTATTCCCCTAATGCTGGAGTTCTGCAGTTCTCATTGATTGGGAAACTTGGTCTTGGCTGGCTGTTCGTGCTGATCTTCTGGGGGAGGGGCCTGTTGCAGTGATTCTCAAGTGTCTTTGCCAGAGGCGGAATTGCCCCACCCTTGCTTGGTCTGGGCTAAGTAATCTGCTCAGGTTTGCTCTCGGGAGTTTTTGTTCCCTGCAAGCTTTCCGTACAGCTTTGGAGGACGAGAGTGAAATGGCGGCCTCCCCAATCTCTGCCCCAGAGGACCCAAGAACTTGGGGCCCCACTCCTCAGTGCGCCCCCTGAGAAAAGCAGTCAATCACTCCCATCTCCCCAGTCTCCGGCCGCACTCCGTGCTCACCCGGCCTGTGACCGAGAGTTTCTATCTCTGGCACCTGACCCCGTGTGGAGTCTCCAAACCCAGCAGATCCCTGTGGTGCGCTCCCGCGCCGCTCCTCCTGGGGGAGGAATGGGAGTCTCCCCAGCTCTGCCGCTTGTTGGGTCCCTGCTGGAGGAGCAGTGGCCCAACTGTGCCACAGATCACGGTTTATGGCCACCCCGAGCTGAGAGCCCACGCCTTGGCTCCGTCTCTGCAGCCGGCTTCCCCGCTCCAATACCTGGGAGCTCTGCCGCACTCAGTCACCCCTGGTCTTTCTATGACTCTGAGGGTCCTGAGATCACACTGTCCCAGGGAGGGTTCCATCCCCCGCTTGGCCACTGGAGCAATGTCCCTCAGCGGAGCTGACTTCTAAAAGTTCCAATTTTGTGCTCCGCTGCTCTATCACTTGCCAGAAGCAGCCGACGGAGCCCCCCCCGCCCCGCCATCTATCCTCCCGAATATCGCCTCGGATTCACTTCTCTACACGTCCTACTTTCCAGAAAGTGGTCGCTTTTCTGTTCAGAGAATTGCTGCTATTCTTTTCTCCGATCTCCTGTTGAGTTCGTAGGTGTTCAGAATGGTTTGATCCCTATCTAGCTGAATTACTGGGACCAGATGAAATTTAGGTCTCCTACTCCTCCGCCATCTTGCTCCTCCGGTTTATATTTTCAAGTAACATTATGCCTGTTTCACATAGGGATGAGTGGAAAATCAGAGAAATTAGTTATATTGGGAGTAGTCCAAATGAAATTGAATGCTCCATTCTTTACCATGTGGCCTGAATATTCCTAAGGAGTGCACTTTGTCCTTTGCAAAGAAACTTGAGGTTTTTCAATAGAAGAAAAGATTAAAAACACAAAGCAACAATAGCCAAAAGATAATAAAACAGAAAGCCCAGCAGATGAGGAGTTACCATTTACAATCCTTGGATCACTTAAAGTCCACAAGGTAATAATGGGGTTCCTTAAATTTGTTTTTTGCCATTTGATTTTGGAATAGCCTAATATGAAGCTACCTACCTCCAAGCTGCACAGGTTAAATTAAACATCAAGTATATTTCAATTTGGCTGAAATTATACAAGGTAAGATTTTTCATTCATTCATTCATTCATTCATTCATTCCACTAAAAGCTTTTATAGAGAGTACAGTCTAGTTATCATACTAGTTAGCTCATCTTTATGGTTGGAAATTCTTTATGTTTGACTAATTAAAAAAAGAAAAGTCGCTATTTGGAAAATTTGGTAATTTGTACCTAATTAGTTTATACAGACAGATGTTTCAAAATAAGGTTTTCATGAAGGAAAAACATGATTAAAAATAGTCCTTGAGAAGCAGTAGAGGATAATAGTTAAGAAGACTGAGTTCAAAGCCTGACCCTTCCACTTACTAGGTGAGTGCCCTTGGGGAAATGACTTAATATCCCTGAGTCTTAGTTCACACTTATACAGAATAGGAACAATAAAAATAGAACCTACTTCATGGGATTGTTGTGAGTACTTGAGTGAAGTTATTATTATTACTTTGAGGATAAAATACTTGGAAACTCACTACTTTAGATGATATTGCTTGAGAAGGTATCTAGTTGGGGAAACCAGGCAGGCATTTCTAACACAACAAGAAAGCAAAATAAGTCTGTATTAAAGTAATCCATACTGCCAGTGTAGGAGAACTAAAATGTGCCCAATTTGTATGTAGCTCATGAAGGGAAAAGTCCTGAAGGGCTTGAGTCTTGAATTTAGTCTTCAAACTATAAGCTTCAGAGTAGAAGTGAATGTAGAAATCATCCAGTTCAACTGCCTTCATATAGCCTTTCACATTCCTCACCTAGTGGGGAGTAAGACAAGGAGAGAAAGGAAGAGAATAGAAGGTTGATTTATAAGAAGTTTACTGCTGTGGACAATTGGTGCTCAGTGCTGCAGGGGGCCTCAGAGAGGGGTTTCCAGGCTCTTCTCTATCCATAGGAAAGTGGCTTCTTCTTCCAGCCTAGTGGGCTGAGGGGAATCTGAGGCTTAAATGTTTTCAAGCAGATCCACACAAGTACCTTCGTTCCTGTTCTCAGGCTCCCACTCCTCCCTGACCCTCACATAGGGAACTGCTGGAGTTCTGAACAGCCTCCTTTGTAACTCTGTCGTTCTTATAGTCACATCTTGAGCCTGGTCTTCAGTACCATCTGCCTTCTGGCTGCAAGAAATTAAATCTCTTTAAATCCTGCCATGGAGACATCCCTGACTTGGAATTCCTCATCATTCCCTGAGTTCATGGTTGGCTGAGGATGTGTCATTTGTTCTTTCAGGCTCTCTGAAATTTGCCTATAAAACAAGCCAACCAATTTCACCATCTTTATAATTAATATTGCCTCCATGTCTTTAAATACTAGAGTTATTGAGCAAGTATTCTACCCATATTCCATCCCAACCCTCAAGAAGTGAACATTTCAATAATTGTGATGCTATATATGCTGTGGATATCACCAAATAAATTACTTGCATTGAAATCTTTGTCTTAGTTGCACTGAAATTTTTGGTGGAAACCCAAAGTAAGACAAAGATTTCAGTGCAAGTAATGTATTTATTTGGGAAGTGATCCCAGGAAGCACAGACTTAAGCTTGTGCTAGGCAAGAGGAGAAGTGAGACAGAGAAGGGATGGGATAATATGTGTGCTTATGAGCACACTGAAGACCACAAGGCACTATGCAGAGACTATCTCAGAGACTGAGTTGGTTGGGCACCTATCAGCCAACTATCATCTGCCATTTATGCATGACTGAGCCTTGTGGCTTTAAAACTTCAGTCCACCTTGTACACGGACAGGACATGGTCCTGAGATTAGAGAAAGCACCCAGCCAGAATCACAGGTACTGGCAGTCAGTATGTATAGATATAGGAAGTACCAAGTGGATATGGTCAGGTGCCCAGAACTAAGGTACAGCATTCTACCCTCTGCCTTGTGTTCTTTGTCACTTTGCACAACTCATCATACCCTTGGTTCTCTTGAAGATTTACAGCTTCTCTCAATAAAACCCTCGTTTTCTTATCTTAACACCATTGCCCATTCCGTGTCTTTTGCCTTGGAATATCCTCTGTTCCCTAAGGCCCACCCAACTCCCCTTGTGAATTTCAACTCTTCTTTCAAATCTCAGTTCAGCTGCAACTTTGCCTTGGATGCATTCCCAGCCTCCTGCAGGCAGAGTTGCATTGGCCTCTAAGCCCACTTAATACCCTGTACATATTTCTGGTATAGAGCTTATTGTGCTACTGTTGTTTTACTTGTTTTCCTTGCCTATCTCCTCAAAGCCTCAAAGGAACTTGGAACAACTTGAGGGGAAGGATTTCTCTTATTCATATTTATTTCCTAAGAACATAGCATGGGGCCTAACATTGTTTAAAGAATCAAAGGCGATGAATGAATAAACAAATGAATAGCACATACTATAGCTCAGATCTTTTTCAAGATCTCATAGCCAGCCAGTAGCAAAGCTGGGGATAGAATTAATGGCTTTTAATACCCAGTCTTGGAGGAAATAGCTTTTTCTTTAGTAACTAGAAGGTAAACAAACACAAAACCACACAGACATGAATGTCATGGATGCCTGTGAAAAGAATTCACTACATGTTTTGGTTACTTTGGTGTAGCAGACCATGTAGTTGTTCTGCTGAACAGGAGAACTTTGGCCATGTTTGGTGTTGGAGCATCTAGGAAGCTGTGCAGTGGCTCTTCTATTTAGATGCTCAGGCAGGAAGAACCTGGTGGGATAGAGCTGCATTAGTAAGTTGTTTGCTTTTCAGAACTTTCATTTGTACTTTGCCGTTCACTAGGCTCTTTCAGTGCTTCCATGGGTATGGCTAGTTCACTGTCTGGGTTTCACATTTTCAGCATACAGATGTCTTTCCAAATAAGCTCTGCAGAGCCTCAAACTGACTAATTTAATTGCTATCATGTAAATGCCTCATTTATTACCTTTCCATCATCCTAAAATAATGATATTTATAGGTGCTCATTGGGGGCTTCCCAAAAAACATCCACGGTTGTCAAACCACCACATTTTCTTCAACATGATTCCTCATTCTTTGAGGGCATCCTCCGGGTAAGTTGAGTTTTACACTGGCTCAGAGTTTCATGGAAGCCCTCACAAGCCTGGTTCAGAGTTAAATGGTGATTTTCTATTTGGGAATCCAAAGATTTGAGTGAAGGGCAGGGTTGGAGGTTGGGGATTTATCAAGACAGGCCTGTTGGTGGGCCACCAAGGGTCTGCAAGATGAATGTTCAACTTAGCCAAGTGGCTGAGGTCCCAGGTTTGACCCTCAGCTTTATTGCCTTAGAGCCCTGGTTTATCAGCTTTAGGAGGCAGGATCCTTCTTTCAAGAGGGTCTCAAAGAAACTGAGTTCAAAGAGACTGAGAGATAACATGAAATATCCATTTATTCGTATTGACACATTTATCTCTCGTGTACATTAGAATATGCATGTCATAGTCTCTGTGTTAAATTCTAGAAAGCCAAATTCTAAGCAGAAAAGAATTTGGTGAGTATGGATCAGAGAAAGCACAGTTTGTTGCATGATTCCAATGCTATATGGCACCTTGCTGATAGTTCTGATCCACTATCCAGTGGGTACCCAGGATGATATGTTAAAAATGAAAATCTGAATCTTCGCCTAAAAACTTCAGTGGTTTTCAATTGCTCTTAGAATCAAAGGGAAAAAAGTAACTTGTTTCATAAAGTCCAACATGAATTTACCTTCTCATCACTCTAGCTTCTGGGCTGGCTTTTACTCTGTGTGAAGCCTTCTTTCCTGCTCTCCTCTTCCTCCCTGGCTTTTCTCTCCTTAGCCTGGTTAACTCCTACCACTCTAAATAAATGTGTGTAATGCATGCTCTCAGATCATTCATAGTTTTATTAATTTTTTTGGTAACTTTTTTTAGTAAGCACCTACTGTGGGTACTGGGGATACAGCAGAGCAGTGAACAAAAGGCCCAAAAATGGGGCTCACATTCTAGTCGTCTACGAAGACAGACATACAATAGGGAACAATGACCAAAAGCAAATATATAATATTTCAGGAACACAGCATTCATGTGTATACACACATACATGTACGTACACGTAAATATGTATATATAATGTATATATAAACATATATAAAATACCTGAATATTTTATTAAAAATATATAAAATACCTGAAACTGATAAGTATGATGGAGAAAACATAATGGGGGAGGGGAAGTTGCGTTTTATTTACAGGGAAAGTCTCACTGATAGAAGTATGAGCAGAGACCTGAAGAAAGTGAGGAGAAGGCTTTAAGTTTGTCAGGGGGAAAATTGTTCCAGATAGGAGGAATAACAATTGTAAAGGCCCCGAGGTAGGATTGTACTCTGTCTATTGCTTTGTAACATTTGTCACAAGTATTATTTACGGGAATTATATATTTATATGTACTATTACTTTATTAATGCCTGCCTCTACTACTAGCTGTCTAAGCTTCTGGAGAATGGACTGTCAATTTTTTTTCAACATTGCGTTCCCAGACTCTATACCATAGGGCCTGATGCAGAATACATACTTCATATATATTTGTGGAAAGGAGAAAGGGAAGGAGATAGGGAGGGAAAGAGGAAGATGGGAGGAAGGGAAAAGGAAGTGAGGGGAGAGGGAAGGAGGGAGGGAGGAAGGGAGAAAGGAAGTAGAAATCTCCAAAGAGATGCACCAAGCCCCTTGTCTTGTGCACTCTCTTCTCTGGTATGGGCAAAGACGGGCACCACCAGTGTCAACCCCTCACACCTTTCCGCCTCTCTGCATCTGTTGCTGAGCAGCCCATCTGTTGCCAGACACAAAGTGCTAATAATTTCATGTGGGTTAATGTCAAGTCTTACAGGCCTGGAAGAACTCTTCTGAATCTTTAATGTGACTTCTCATATTTTCACTCTGCTTCATTTTCTGTTGATTTTATAGTTCAGCTCTCAGGAGGCCTTTACTTCTCCTGTGCCAAACTCTTAGGGGAACTTTACTTTTGCCCCCATCCCACCGTAACATGCGTCCTTCCTAATTTTCTTTTGATCTCTATTCTCCACCAATCTAGGCCAATGCCGCAGGCTAGTCCAGACCAATGCCTCCTTTCTGGTACAGTTCAAATTCCCAGGCAGTTTGGCAGGGGCTTGCTTCCTATGTTTTTGAAGTTCTTACAATTCTATGCCAACTTTAGAAGAGACGCTATCTAATTTGAAACAAGGATTCTCAGGAGGATTGGCTTTTTTATTAAGTGAGGTAGGCCGGATCACAAAGTCTGGTTTGGATTCTGGGATGGATGAGAGCAACCACACACCTGAATCAGCACACCAGTCACGAGCAGGTTGTACTGATATCAAGGATTATGTGTGTTGCAAACCTTTTGTACTTTTGTTGAGAGTTTCATGTGAGCCCTCCTGATTCAGGTCTCCCAAGATCTTCCCCATTTGCCACATGATGTGGGAGTTTCCTGGGCAACTCCATTCCTTCTCCTATCAAGAGAATTTGAGAGGACTTCATGTTCCTTCAAAGCAGTGTCCTGGGAAAGACATTTTGATTTCAGAGCAGAAAGCTTTAAGAGCATCTTAGGTGCCCAAGCTCAGAGCCAGTAAGATACTCAAATATCATGTCCTCAGTCTTATAGGCCAGGGGTCAGCAAACATTTCTGTAAAGGGCTGTCTAGTAATATTTTAGGCTTTGAGGGCCATATGGTCTCTGTCTAAAGTAATTAACTCTGATATTGTAGCATAAAAGCAGCCATAGAAATTGTGTAAATGAATGGATGTGTCTGTACTCCAGTAAAACTATTTATAAGCAAGGTAGTAGCCTAGATTTGGCCCATGGGTAGTAGTTTGCTGACCTCTGTTATAGGCCATAAAAATCCTTCATTGTTGTTCTGACTGAACTCTATATTTGATGGTAAGCAGCCATTAAAAACACTGATTATACAATCATTATTGCACATGTATTTTTTTGAAAAGTTGATTATATAGTTATCGTTGTAGGACAATTTACAAGAGCTAATCTTTTCTCCTGAAGATTCTATCACTTAGTTTGTTTAATGAGAAATCTGTGATGATAAACAGGAGTGGGGCACTTGGGTGGCTCAGTAAGGGTGAGCATCTGACTCTTGATTTTGGCTCAGGTCATGATCTCAGGGTCCTGGGATTGAGCCCCACAGTGGGGTTCCTGCTCATCAGGGAGTCTACTTGAGATTCTCTCTCTCTCCCTGCTCCTCCCCCTACTCTCTCTCTCTCTCTCAAATAAATAAAGCCTTTAAAAAATAAACAAAACAAAAACAGGAGCTACTTCAACAAAGTGAAAGATGTTCTAGTACTTTGCGATTCAAAGTTTGTTCCATGGACCAGGGGCATCCATATCACCTCGGAGCTATTTAGAAATGTAAGAGTTTGCATGTTAACATGGCCCCTAGATAACTCATATATGTATTAAAGTTCAAGAAGCACTGTTCCAGGACTTAGCACCGAATGCCATGTTTCACAAATGTACTGTAAAAACTAAAAGATGAAGTGTAGATTTCTAACAACTCCCTGAAACCACTGAAGCAGTAGGTTCAAATTTTGTTAAAGAAACTCCTATGGTGAATTTTTGTTACAGGAATAACTAATGATTTACATATTTGTTTTGCAAATGATTAATTTTCACACTATTTCTTGAGAGTTTAGCACATTTCTGCTTTTAAACCTTGGCTTTCTCTGTTTTCTTGGCTTGGAATGACCTCACATTAACTTACTGACCTCTTCACTAAATAAATCCCATGCATGTACTGGGGCTCAATTCCAGTCCCTTTCTCTTTGAAGTGCTTGCTTCCTTTTCTGAACTGCTATTGTCTGGTCAACTCACCCTTTGCTAAGCACAAGCTCTCAACTACAGTGTCTCTGAGTGGAGACCTATATTTTGATTGTCCTTGAAGACCTAAGGTCTTATAACATGTTTCTTTGAATATGGTAGGAGGCTTAAATATTATACATTGATTCCTGTATCACAGGAAGGTGGGTCCCAATGCATTTGCCAAGTGAACAGAGTCCAAATTCATTCTCACCAACAGACACCTCACTGTTACTTAAGAAACCTACATCTTGACCCCATTCAAACCAGATAGGGACTAATAGCAGTGGTACTTAACCCTAACCCCAGGAGTTCTGGGGATAACATTGCAGATTGTGAACAAACTGTCAACATAAGAGGATATAGTTAGCATATGGTATAGGATCCAGGGAGAAGCTCATATTTTCCAGCACCCAATCTAGTCTATCAGATGTCATTTGGTTGAGGGTAACATGAAGATATGCCACTGATACTCTTGTGTTTTCTGGTCAGGAGAAGCTGATTCCTATAGAAAACCTCTCCTGTGTCCATTTAGTAGATTCTTCTATAGTGAATCTTTCCATGAATGAATAAATCAGACTGATTTATTTATTCATCTCTTGAGTGATTCTTGATATTTTAATCACAAACTTAGCACTATGCTTAATGCTGTGAATATCTGAAGGACATAGGAAGAAGTGTACAGTATGGTCCCTGACCTTTCAGTTTAGTCAGGGAGGTAAGTCAGAACCTGCTTTAGTGGTTAAGTCGCATAACTACTCAGCCAGTGCTCTTTGTGGCAAAGTGTCCAGTTCTTAGTACCAATGCAATGGATGTATGGTCAGTCAGTTCTATGGTAGCTGATGGTAGAGTCAGGGAGATTATTGTAGGCTGGAGAATTAGCGACGGTTTAATGGAAGCAGTGGGCTTAGGATAGGCCCTCAGCAAAGGACACTCAAGGAAAGGCTTATGTTGCCCAGATAGGAGGTAAGATTAGCTCTCTAAAGAACCCATCCCTTCCACCCCTACCTGCTTCCTTGTGTGTGTGGTAACAGGAAATCTGCTGCTCTCTCTTTCCTGGAAGCTGCAATGCACCACTGGCTAGGGCTGGTCTGTTAGTCTTTCTTACTACCCGCCCCCCCCCAATCACCCAACAAATTTGGGTACTTGGCAGTGTGGCTAGACTAACGATGAGATGGAAAATCCCCCCTTTTTCATCATAATGCAGTTCATTCACTCAGTGCCAAATTGTCTTCTTTCTGGGCTCCCGGAGGAGGCCAAGGAATAGGCTGCACAGCAGCCTGGGCCTACCTGAAAGTGAAAGTGAATTCTTGCTGCAGAAAAAGAGCAAGGAGCTGCATATGCTGCATCATCTGTTCCTGCTTATTTTTTCCCTCTACTGCAATGAGACTTGATCTTAGCTCTGGGGGAGGCAGCAGCTAAGGTTGACTCCCATCTTTAGGAGAAAATATTTATCAACTTTTATACAGAATTTTTTTTCAAATTACTGTACCACTTACCATGTAGTCAACAGATACTTATTAGGTACTGATTTTATGCCAAGCCCTATGTCAGATGCTGAGGATATAACACTGAATAAGACATAGTTCCTGCCTTCTTGGAATTTCCTATGTATGCAAGAAATAGAATTTTTTTGAGAGAGAGAGAGCTTGAGCTCACGTGCATGTGAGAAGGTGGAGGAGCAGAGAGAGAGAGAGAGAATCTTAAGCAGACTCCATGCCCAGTGCAGAGCCCGATGTGGGGCTTGATCTCATGACCCTGATATCATAACCTGAGACAAAATCAAGAGTAGGACACTTAACCGACTGTCCACCCAAGCGCCCCAAGAAACAGAAAAATTAAGCCAGGCAACTATAGTTCAGGGACAAGTGCTATAGAAAAGTATACACAAGATTATCATGTGCCACCCAGGATGGATACCTTACCCAGACTTGGGAGTAGTGCATCAGGAAAATCTTCCAAATACACTAATATCCAAGCAGAATTTTAAGAACAAGCAGGAGATGTTATGTTGTTGAAAGAGGAAGCAGTGGGGAAATAATTCCAAGACAAGGTATAGAAATCAAGATATAAATAAGATCACAGTGCTTTTGGGGTTATTTGTAGTTCAGTTGGGCTGGAGAGAAGAGTACAAGTGAGTAGAGTAGCTAGTAAAAAAAAAGTCAGAGAAGTAAGTAGAGAATTTTTGTATTATTTTATGATAATGTCAATCAAGTGTAGTAGACCTAGAGATAGGAGGCATGGCACACCATTCAGGACTATGTGGAGAAACACCAGGGTGGTTAGGAGGCAGAAGACTGGAGCCAGGCAAAGGTTTAGATCAGAGCCCTTATTGGGGTTTCCACGGGCAAGGAAGGACAGGGCAATGTCCTGGCTAGTTTGAAAAATTTCAGTGGTCTTTGGGCTACAGGGGTTCTCCCTAGTTGCCACGTACCTGACCCTGGGATGAGTAAGGCAGAGGATATTACCTCCTGTGGTATATGGGCCAGACAGAGGAGGCATGGCTCCAGATAGGTTAGCCTACATAGTAAAGGCATACTCCAGGCCGAATCCTTTCCAGGTTGCAGCAGTCTCTGTTCTCTCCTGTAATTAGCTTTGGGGATGGGGGGAAGGTAGTGGGTAATTGTGGGATGTGTTCTTTTGGCAGAATGCATTCCCTGCTGTATTTCTTTAACGGGAGAGGGCTCTTCCTTTTAGCAGGAAGAACCTCTTGATGAAATATATTACATTTAAAGAAGATGGATGTTTTCCATTGTAGAGTGCACACCATTTCCTAGATGACACAGCTAAATAACCTAATAGGAGCAGTAGCCGTAATAATGCTACTATCATGAAGTTCCTAGGAATGTAACATCTGACACACAGTAAGTACTCATTAAATACATAAACGAACGGTTGGTATCAGGAACAACAAAAGCAACCCTCTAGTCATCAATGAATGGGAGGGAAGTGAATATCTTGCAAGGATAAGAGGAGCTCCTAAAGGAAAGGAATACTTATTCATTCATTCATTCAGCAAATATTCAGCGAGCACTTATTAGGGGCTGGCATAGGGCATGAATGAACTCTGGGCTTTCTAGGCTTTGGGCATGAATGGCCTCTGAATATACAATTGACCTGCTTCATAGATTTATCAGAGACCTCCCCAAAATAATCTGTAATTTTCCTTAATCACTTGTTAACTGAATGTTATGAAGCTCTCTGTGGGAGGGGGATGTGAGGAAGGCAAAAGCAACAAGAAAATTAGGATTATAATATTAGAGTGCCAACTATATTTTAAATCATTTCAACTAGGTCACTGTAGAAAGAGCTTTTCTGTTTCTGAAGAGCTTAATCCTCCCAGATAATTTCCTCTAATGTGCCACTCCATATCCAGTCCCCTTTTTTTCTTTTTTCCCCCAACTCCTTAAGCCTCATCAGAGGCTGCTGAGCAATCTTTTTGAACACAGGAAAGAAGATTATTATCATCATTATGCTGTTACCCTTGAAGAAAGCATGTAAAGAGACTGACAGAGGATGCATAATTTAAGAAAACATGAAAACTCAAGGTTGCAAAATAGCCTTTGCTTCTCCTGACTGCCACTAAATCTAATTGAGACTAAATATATTTATACCTGCGTGTACACACACACACACACACACACACACACACACACACACACACACACACACACACCCCTACTATGGGGCAGTGGATTTATGTATTTTACCAGACCATAAGCTTCATAATAGTAGGGACCGCATCTATTTGTTCACCAATATATAATCCGGTATTTGCTCAGTACTTGGCACAAAGTAGGCACTTACCAGACATCAGTTGAATGGACAAATTTGAAACTGCATTTCCAACCCCTCTTCCCAGTTATTTCTTGTGCCTATCTTTTTCTACTTGCTGTAGCTTTTATATTCTCACAATTTCATTCCAGATAGTTCTCTTCTTCTTCCAACAATAGTTCTCATTAGTTTATAGAGCTTCTGTATTATTAAGGAATTACCTTTCTTTTCCTATGTCTCTATCTGGTCCATGGATTTAGATGAGGGGAGAGATCGTCAATCTCCCTACCTTCTCTTTCATTGGTTCCCCAGACTTCTTTCCTCCTCACCACTGGGTTGCCCACTCCATGATGCCTGCATCCCTGCAGGGCTTTCTTAAAGACCTAGCAGTATAACAATGGCCTCAGAACTTTTGTCTGCTGATTGGGATTTAATATCCTCCCCCCCGCCCCCAACCCTGGGGTTCAATTTCAATTCCAATTCCAATTTCAAATCAGGGAAGTTTTCAATGAAGCAGCTGTGCTGTGGGGGAAGGAACATTGGGATGGGAATCCGACCTGGGTTCATGGTGGTATTACCACTTATTAAATGTTTATTCTTGGGAATGTTATTTAACTTCTGAGCCTTGGTTTCATCATCTCTAAAATGGGATTAAAAATATTAACATATGTAAATATCTCAGCACAGTGCTTAGCTGATGGGAGAGGCTATAGATTCATTTGTTTTCCCTGGGTTCCCTGAACTCTAACTCAAGGTTTCTCATCCTCAGCATGATTGACATTTTGGGCCAGATAATTCTTTGCTGTGGGGTCTGTCCTGTGCATTGTAGGATGTTTACAGCAACCCTGGTCTCTATTTATTAGATGCCAGTAACCGTCCCTCCCAGTTTTGAGGACAGAAAGTCTTCAGACATTGCCAAACACCCCCTGGGGTGGGGTGGGGTGGGGTGGGGTGGGGTGGGGGTGGGGCAAAATTTCTCTGGTTCAGAACAAATGCTTTAACTTTAGAAACTGAATTTAGTAAATTCATTCTGAAAATTTAGTTACTTCAGATGTCTGAACTAATCCTGCCCAGACGGGAGGATCTAAGATTCTTTTTTTATTTTATTTTATTTTATTTTATTTTATTTTATTTTATTTTATTTCTTATTTTATTTTATTATGTTATGCTAATCACCATACTTTACATCATTAGTTTTTGATATAGTGTTCCATGATTCATTGTTTGTGTATAACACCCAGTGCTCCATGCAGAACGTGCCCTCCTTAATACCCATCACCAGGCTAACCCATCCCCCCACCCCCTCCCCTCTAGAACCCTCAGTTTGTTTCTCAGAGTCCATAGTCTCTCATGGTTCGTCTCCCCCTCCGATTTCCCCCCTTTCATTCTAAGATTCTTTTGGCAGTTGTTCATTATCCATCCATCCATCTTTAATTCATTCATTTATATGCTTCTTGAAGTCAGGTTTTTAAAAATTAGTTTTGTTCTTTGCTACATACCCAAAGGCCTAGAGTTGTATCTGACAACACATAGTAGATACTCAGTATATATTTGCTGAATGAATTAATGGGTTAATAAATAAATCCATCTGCTATTTATCCATCTATCCAGAATTTACTGAGCATATCTGTCATGAAGTATAAAAAGATGAATAGAACATGGACCCTGGATTCAGGGAGATTAGAATTTAAGGAGAGAGACAAATTTACATAAAACCAATAGAATACCTGTATTAGTTTCCTAGGACTGCCATATGAAAGTATCACAAACTGGATGGCTTAAAACAAGAGAAATTTATTCTTTCACAGTTCTGGAGGCTGGAAGTCCAAAATTAGGGTGTTAGCAGAATCAGTCTCCCTCTGAAGCTTCTTCTAGCTTCTGGTTTATCCAAGGCATTCTTCGGTTTGTGCAGCATAATTGCATTCTCTGCCTTTGCGTTCACACAGCCATCTTTCCATAAGGGTGTCTGTGTTTCTGTGTCTCTTCTCTTCTTATAAGGACACTGGTCATATTGGGCTAAAGGCACACCCTAGTCCAGTATAACCTCATCTTAACTAATCACATGTGCAAAGACCCTATTTTCAAATAAAGTCATTCTGAGATACTAGGGGTTAGGACTTTTAAGTATCTTTGTGGAGGACAAAACTCAAACTCATAATAATATTAAATCTGAAAATAGAGGTAGGGAGAAAGTGTTCTGGAACCAAGAGGAGGGAGAGTATAATTCTTAATAGTGAATGGATGAGAGTAAAGAGAGATTGATTGGTTTTTTTGGAGAAGCCTTGAATAATGGGTAGAGTCTGAGCTAGCAGGTTAGGATAAGAAGCAGCTATTTCAAGCTGAAGATACAGAATAAGCAACGGCAGACATGGAGTAAGTGAATAGATGGCACACGGGCTATCATCCCCTGCCTTGGCTTAGCTACTACCTGTTATTATTTTATTTTATTTTATTTTCACTACCTGTTATTTTATCCTTGTTCATTATTCTTGTTGATCCCAAACATTGCTCTCAAAACCTTTTTCTTTTTTTTTTTTTTAAGATTTTATTTATTTATTCGACAGAGACAGAGACAGCGAGAGAGGGAACACAAGCAGGGGGAGTGGGAGAGGGAGAAGCAGGCTTCCTGCTGAGCAGGGAGCCCGATGTGGGACTTGATCCCAGGACCCTGGGATCAGGACCTGAGCCGAAGGCAGACGTTTAACGACTGAGCCACCCAGGCAAGGAATGAGATCTTGCCATTTGCAGATCTTGCCAGGCACCCCTCAAAACCTTTTTCAATACAACACTACAAATAGCTATGACCAATTAAGCAGACTGGGTGAACAAGACAAAATTTATTTACTACTGTGCCATAGAAGCAGGGAAGTATGTTTAAATGACTGAGAATAGTTCATGGGGCTGGAACATGGGGGTTCACAGTAAAATTAGTAAATGATACGGTTGATTCAGTTGTAAAAGCTATTATAGGAAACCAAGCTTAGTCTTCTGTTGTTATTACTATTCTTGGATTGTATGAAATTTCTGTGTCTTTACTGTAACTGCCCCTCCCCTGCAACCATTTTCTATTCTACTCAAGCTGGTTTGATAAATTTCAACTCTTTTTTTTTTTAAGATTTATTTATTCATTTGAGAGAGAGGGGGAGAGAGAAAGTGCACATGCACAAGGGAGCAAGGAGTGGGGCAGGGGCGGAGTTGCCCCTGATAGGTTTTAATTCTTAAAATAAATTTTAGGGGCACCTGGGTGGCTCAGTTAGTTGAGCGTCTGACTCTTGGTTTTCGCTCAGGTCATGATCTCAGGGTCGTAAGATCCAGCCCCGTGTTGGGCTCCGTGGGGAGTCTGCTTGGGATTCCCTCTTGCCCCTCCCCCTCTCATGTGGGTGCTCTCTCTCTCAAAATAAATAAATAAATCTTAAAAAAATTAAGAAAAGCCTTATCTGGAGAAGTTCTTGGGGGAATTTATTATTTTATTATTGTTATTTTATTTTTTTGGTTGCATAACAAACTATCACAAACTTAGCAGTTAAAAATATTACCCATTTATAATCTTGGAATTTCTTTAAGTCAGAAGTCTGAGCATGACATGGCTGGATTTTCTGTTCAGTGTCTATCAGTCTGATATCAAGATGTTGGCTTTGGCTTCAGTTCTCATCTGGGTCTCAGAGTCCTCTTTTAATCTTACTTGTTGCTAGCAGAATTCATTTCCTTACAGCTGTAGAACTGAGGTTCCCATATTCCTGTTAGCCGATAGCTAGAGACCACCATTCCTTGTCATGTGGTGCCCTCAGGCAGCTCTTAAAGTAGATATCTGCTTTCTTCTATGGAAGCCAGAAAGTGTCTCTCTGACTTCCTGTTTTGCAACGAGGCAGAGAACAGCGTTCCAAAGGACTTATCTAATTAATTCAAGCCCACCCAAGATAATCTCCCATCACAGGAGTGGGATATATCCACAGGCTCCACCTACACTCAAAAGGTAGAGAATTAGATAATGGTGAAGATCATAGAGGGTCATCTCACAGTTCTGCCTATCATGGGCTGTATTCAAATCTAGTGGTTGTATTCAGATCTCATGGTCAAACTGTGACTACTTGTAATCTTGGATGATGTTCTTTCATCTCTCTGGGTCCCAATTTTTCTTACCTGTAAAATGAGGGAGATATTGTTGATTAAGCTAAGGTTGCTGCTGGTTCTGTGAATCCTTAGGAAACAAATATTTGTGTACATCACTTCCTGGAAGGTCTTAAAGTTTTTACAGGTTAGATTGATAGGGTGGTGGTGGGAGTGGGCCACCCTTGCCATTTCTGTTAAACATGAGGTTCACCAAGCCCTTCCATTCCAGCTTCACTGCCTACTTCCCATTTGTTTATAAGACTCATCTGATGTCCATCGACAGATGAATGGATAAAGAAGGTGTGGTATATATATACAATGGAATATTATGCAGCCATCAAAAGGAATGAGATCTTGCCATTTGCAGTGACGTGGTTTGAACTGGAGGGTATTATGCTGAGCGAAGTAAGTCAATCAGAGAAAGACATGTACCATATGATCTCACTGATATGAGGAATTCTTAATCTCAGGAAACAAACTGAGGGTTGCTGGAGTGGTAGGGGGTGGGAGGGATGGGGTGGCTGGGTGATAGACATTGGGGAGGGTATGTGCTATGGTGAGTGCTGTGAATGTGTAAGACTGTTGAATCACAGACCTGTACCTCTGAAACAAATAATACATTATACGTTACAAAAAAGAAGAAGAGAGTAGGAGGGGTAAAATGAAGGGGGGGAAATCAGAGGGTAAGATGAACCATGAGAGACTATGGACTCTGAGGAACAAACAGAGGGTTCTAGAGGGGAGGGGGATGAGGAGATGGATTAGCCTGGTGATGGGTATTAAAGAGGGCACGTTCTGCATGGAGCATAGGGTATTATATGCAAACAATGAATCATGGAACACTACATCAAAAACTAATGATGTAATGTATGGTGATTAACATAAAAATTAAAAAAAAAAACAGAAAAAAATTTAAAAAAATAAAAAAATATCAGCTACTGCAAAAAAATAAAATAAAATAAAAGACTCATCTGAGAAGCAGAACACATATAAGTACCATTCTCTCCATCCATGTTTCTAATTCTGGTTAGAAGCATCTTGGGAGCAATTTTTCTTTTTTTTACAGTGGAACTGGCTCAATCACACAGGATCCTGTTCTCCTCTCCAGTATCTGCCTCTTTTCAGCTCTTACACGGCAAGGCTTAAATGAACTAAATCATAATATTTTAAAAATTCTGGACATTACTGCCATTGGCAAGAATCAATAATCTACTGAGCACCACATGACTCATATTCCAGACAGCTTTTTTTTTAAGATTTATTTATTTTTGGTGGGGAGGGGCAGAGGGAGAGAGAGAGAGAATCTCAAGCAGACTCCCTGCTGAGTGCAGAAGCCAACAACAAGCTCGATTTCACATCCCTGAGATCATGACCTGAGCCAAAATCAAGAGTCTGATGCTTAACCAGCTAAGCCACCTAGGTGCTGCCTAGACAGCTTTATATTTGGATCAGCATGAACCACCCTGTCTTTTACAGGTTCTATATTTTAAAGGAGATTTTTTTTTGTACCTTTAATTACAATACAGGTGTTTTCATTAATATGGAAGAATGCCAGAAATTTTTATTTGATCTGCCTATCTTCACTGTAGTTGCTCACTTAGAACTAAATTAGAGACACAAATGCCCTCCCTTTTCCTTTGCCACATTTCATGCTGATTACTACCTGTGGCAGTCCTAAAGGGCAATGTCTGTATGTAGATGGGTCATCTGATGATTTATATTGAACATTTTACAAGCAAGCAGGAATGATAAATCCTAGGAGAGTGTGTGTCCTTTCATAGGGCATTCATAAACAGTGCCAGAATGTTATATTCAGCTGTGTACCCTCTCATTTCCCATTTCATTCCCACCCTTTGAGTATTTTCCATGAAGGGGACAAATGATGGAGATGGCATATAAAGGCTGAATGGGTGAAAATGCCCATTGTACTAATGATGTCTCCTCTCTCCAGGTCCCCTTTTTAAATTAAAGTATAATTGACAAGCAGTGTTTCAGGTGTACGACATATTGATTTGACAATTCTATGTATTACTCAGTGCTCACCACAATGAAGGTAGTCACCATCTGTCACCATACGTTATTACAATATTATTGATTATATTTCCTATGCTATACTTTTCATCTCTGTCACTTATCTATATTATAACTAGAAGTTTGTACCTCTTAATTCCCTTCACCTATTTCACCCATCCCCCTACCCCCTTCCCCTTTGGCAACCGCCAGTTCTCTGTATTTAAAACCTTGTTTGTTCATTTGTTTTGTTTTTTAGATTCCACATATGAGTGAAATCATATGGTATTTTTCTTTCTCTGACTGACTCATTTCACTTAAATAATACCCTCTAGGTCTAGCCATGTTGTTGCAAATGGCAAGATCTCATTCCTTTTTATGGCTAAATAATCTACACACACACACACACACACACACACACACACACACACACACACACACACACACACACACACACACACACACACACACACACACACACACACACACACACACACACACACACACACACACACACACACACACACACCTATACCTCCAGTCCCTTTTTAGAGAGCTTCCCATGTTCCCTTCACAAAGTATGCTTCTCTCATCCTTGCTGAGCAGGCAGGGAATTGGGTAACTCTGACCCTTGGCATACTCGATGATTACTTAATGGGACAATAAATCATCCAATCAGGTCCTTGAATTCTCTCTTCATGGAACTTAGAATTGAAACTCGGAAACTTCATATTTCAGTAGACAGGAGACTTCAAAGGGCATAAGGGCATGATGGGGTAAGGACTGTTAGTTTGGGGCTGTCTGCACAAAGAATCAGGTAAAACCAATGACAGGGAAAGAGAGAGGAAGAGAGAGCAACAGAGAATTCAAATGTGACCAGAGAAGCAGAGATGAGACTCTTTGTTGTGTTCACCTCAGAATCTAGCACAGTGCCTGGCACATAGCAGGAGTTCAATAAATGTTTGCTGAATGACTGACTGACTCATCTTTCCTGAGAAAGATGAAAAGAGTAATTGCAGTGGTTCCTCTTTTACATCTCCTTTCCTTAGGCTTCTCGAGTAGCCCTGTGTCCTTGCAGTATTTCCCTCCTGTTATTTAGCTCATTTGAGTGGGTTTCTGTTATTTGTACCTCGATAAATCACAGCTAAGATACTGGCCAGCATGAGCACTTGACCTCTAGTTCTTCTCTCCTCCTACTTCCTACCTGGAAACCAACTCAGACCTTCTGAATGGCTGGATGTTGCTTTACATCGCATGCAGAAGGCATTCCCTAGCCTTTATGGATGTGATGTATGTCTCCCAATTTATATGACCTTTACACTTTGTAGAAGTGTTTAACACTGAACAAACAGAAATCTTGTCCTTCTTTGGAAGCAGCTTTCAGGTCTGGTCTTCTGTCCCAGGGTCAAAGTTGCTACCTGGTTAGAAGTCGCCATCAAACCACATCCAAGTGACTCCTAGCTGCTCTGATATCACCCTCCTGTCCTCTTTCATGGGACATATTTTATTCATACATATTTACTGAACACTTAAGTTGTGAGAGGCAGTGTTCTGGATGGTAGGAAAATGAAGTAAACAAAACAAATGAAATCTTTGTACCAGGTTATTTTCTATTTGTTCCTTCCCATTCTCAGATCCATCCTCTACCTTCTCTGCCCTACTGTGTGCCTGAGAAGCTGACTGCTGCAAATATGTGCAAACATGCTAACTTGATTCTAGTTGGGTTTGGCCAGTGAGAGCCAATGCAGAAGATGGGGGTGTGGAGTAGAGAGAAGTTGGGCTTCCTCCCTGTCCCAAGATCACAACTCCATCATTGGCCATCTCCCCTATGATCACAGCTGCTGCCCACCAGCCCCTCCTCTAAGCTCCAGCAATCACTGATTCCAGGAACAACATTCCTTACCTCTCCCTCTAAGCTTAGGGGTGGTAATGGCTTCTAGCTTTTGTTTATTTCTAGATGCCTCAAGTTTCCTCATTGTTTCCTCAAACCTGTCTATACCTCTGTAAAATGTCCACTTCCCTTTTTGAATCCTTTGGATTTAACCATAAGAGGGGAATTCTGTGTCCTGCTGAGTGTCTGCCTGATACAGTCCTTACCTTACATAGAACTTACATTTTAGTGGGGAAGAGACAATAACAAACAAATATTAAATTCATTGTCATGTAGTGATAGGTGTTGCAAAGAAGAATAAAGCACGGTACACAGGCACTACTGTAGTGACTGGTCAGAGAAGGCCTCTCTAAGGAAGTCACTTCTGAGCCAACATTGATTGAGGGAGAGAGAGAGTTCTACAGACATATGGGCAAGTACAAGACCTGAGATGGGAATGTATTTGAGGAACACAAAGGTTAATGGGCTGGTAGGAAATGAGGTCATAATATGTATTATGTTGCTTGTTGTAGGGAGAGGAAATGTGGTGAAAAGAATTGGGTTCTGGAGTCACACAGTCCTGGGTTTGAATCCAAGCATTCCCAGTACTGTGTAGCCCTGTGACAGTGGCCAAATTACTTCAAATATGAATTGCAGTTTGTATGCAAAATGAGGACAATAATAAATACCTCAAAAGGCTGACACAAGGAGTTCCTGGGTGACACGGTTGGTTAAGTGTCTGACTCTTGATTTCAGCTTGGGTCATGATCTCAGAGTTGTGAGATTGAGGTCTCTGTGCTGGGAGTCTGCTGAGATTCTCTCTCTCCCCCTTCCCCCAACTCAAATAAATAAATAAATCTTAAAAAAAAAAGGCTGGCGCAAGATTTATAAATTCGCAGCCCAGTCCCTGGCTCTTTCTCACTCCTCGCACCCACCACTTGGCCCTATTCATACATGCTGAATTAAACCTAAACTCTCAGGCCTGTGGCCTTTATCAGACACCCTTCTTGAATGCTTTCATAGTACCCCTTATTCATTTATTCATTCAACCAACATGGACCATCATAAATATTATCGCAGTTCATTTTAAGGATGGTCTTTTAATGTGTCTTTCTCCCTCTAGACTTTGATCTCCACAAGAGCAATTCCTCTGAGAGTTTTGTTCACTTTTGCATATCTAGACTCTAGCACAGTATCTGGCACATGATGAACATTTAATAAATATTTATTTGATGAAAGGCAGGAAAAAAAAATCTACTATACCTTCAATGGGATTTTATTTTCCTAGAGCCTTTTCCTCAGGAATTCCAATTCACTCAATAAATACTAGTTTAACTGAAATGAACTGTATGTAGAGATTTATACTTATTTCTGTGGGCTGTATAAAGAAGAAAACTCTGTGAAGGCAGGGATTGCTCTATCTTTTTTATCTTTATATCACTAGTAATTAGCATAATGCCAAGCACTTCATGATAAATATACTTAATAAATATTTGTGAATAAATGTAAGCTAACAAATGATTTAAAATCTGCTATGTGTTTGAGTGTGTGTGTCAGGGGCAGGGGGAGATTACAAAATAGAATCATCTGAGACATTTTTGTAAAATCACAGTGAGACTTTTCGAAAACACTTTTCTCCACCCAGCACACAAAAGAGGGCTCTGAAAAGAGGTTCTTTTGGAAACTGTCTAGACAAGGTGAGGTGTCACTTAGGAAGGGGCAACACTATGAAAACATTATTTTCCTCTTTTCTGTTTGGAAAAGGTTGATAGGAGGATATATAAAAGACAGAGATGAAGTGATTTGATTGCCCTGGGGGGGACCCTGAAGCTGGAGATGCCCTGGGGGAAGGGCTCAGTGAGGATCCTTTCCCCCACCTGGTACTGGTTGCCTGGAGAAAGCACATTCCAAGGCTAGACAGCATCTAACACCCTGCTGAGAACAAAGCCCCACAGGCTTGGGACACATGGTTTTGGTTATCTGGAAAACTGTTTTTCAAGGACAATAATACTTCCCTTTTATGTGAGCCCTATTCAGAGGCACTCCTGGCCCTTCCCGGGCATGACTCCTGTCCAGGTGGTAGATGCACCTGAAAAGCATAGGCACAAGCAGATTGGTCCAGGGGTCTAGCAGAAGCACCTCTCTGTTAGATCTAGGGCTGGCTTCCTGGAAACCATGCTTCTGCAGATCATGTGGTATTCATTGAAACCTTATTTCATCAAAGTCCCAAGGTAACAGCCCCTGCCCAAATTACTCACTCTATCTATGAAATTCTTCAAAGGGCCTATGTCTGACAAAACCCACCAGCCCAACAGAGTTGGTAGATGCAATTGTAGTCAGTCTTGCCTGGGCCTTTACGTGTTATTGTCTCTGGATGAAGCCAGGATTTGGACATTTAAAAATCCGTGAAATATCAAGTGCTTTGTGTTTACACATTTGTAAAAACCAAGTTTCCGTGAGAAGCAAGAACAAACATTGCTTTCTGCTCATTTTATCCTGTGCTTGAGGTATTTGGATTAAAAGTGTGTTCCTGAGCAGCAGATAACTGGGTGTCCTTTTATGTTGGTTATGACAAGGAATGCCATATTAATTTGACTTTAAGGAGTAGATATCCCCATCAATGGCAGCACAATATAAGAAATCTCCTTTTCATGTTTGGAGAATTCACCATTGTGTGAATCTTGGTGGGAGGCAGGGTTTGCTGCCTTATATATCAGACATTAAAAGCCAGACACTCACTCTCTCCTCCTGCTAGCCTCTGGAAGGGAGAATTGGCAGATAAATTAAAGGACACTCTGTTAAATTTAAATTTCAGATAAATAACAAAAAAATCTTTCAGTTTAAGTATGTAGCAAATATTGCATGGGATATACTTATAAAAAATGTCATTGTTTATTGAATTCCGATTCAACTGTGTATCTTACGTCTTTTTTGCCTAAATCTGACAACCCTACCTGGGGCCAGGACATATGGCTTGACCAGTTAGGTGCCTCTTCCTATATTTTAAATATAAATCAAGTGAATCAGAGAGGCTGCATCAATTCAGAAATTATTCAGCCAGCAGTGGTGGTGGCAGTGATACCTAATGACGAGCCGTGATAATAGTGTCCCCACTGGGGGTATCCAATGTGCAGTGAAAGTGGTGGATTCTGGTGTCCAGTGGTGGCAGCAGCAGCCTGATCAGAGTTTTTCTGAGCCATACACTTGATTCCTGCCCATTTCCTAAGCCTTGCCTCCAGCCTTCCCGTAAATCCTATAAGCTGCTCGATACCTGCCTATAAATTCCTTTTTAACCTTGTGTTAGCTAGAGTTAATTTCTGTTTTTGTTTTGTTTTGTTTTGTTTTTTTTAACTCTGAGCCCTGACTGTTGTGGTTGGGGTTGTCATGATAGAAATGTGTTATTCAGATCTCCCACTCCAAGGAACATAATTAACTGAGAGCTGTGCCTGCTGCCCCTCTGAATCTACCACTGTGTTGTCTCCCAGGCCCGCTCCAGGCCCAGCTGAAGCATTCTTAGAACGGTGCTGCAGTCTGAGACTCTTTCTATCCAGTCCTCCTACATTCCTTCACTCCTTCTACAGGTGTCAGACCTACATCCTGATCTGAGAGCTCTCTCCACTTTTCTCTGCTACCCCTCCTAATAAATCCCTTTCATATCAAATACTAACTAGGATTCTGCTTCTTAGTAGACATGAACTAACACAGGGATGGGAGGAAAGGTCACTGAAGCCTCCTACATAGCTTTGTTTTACAAAATCTTCCCTGCTATTACCTGAAGGATAATATAAGAGACACAAAAGGAAATATTAAGGTAGCTCACACCCTCATCTTTGGCCCCTGTTGGCTATCCTCTTACAGTCTAGGAAGATTTCTGCAGATATTTTAGGAATGTGTGACTGATGGTATATTTAAATGCCTGAAGGAATCCATTTCCTCCTGCCACTTTGACTCCCCGGCTCAGAAAACTGCCATGATTTTGGGTGTCATGCAATACTGTAAAAGTTCCTCTTACATTTCAGTGTAGAAATTAATTTCTCATTACCGCTCTGGAGCTGAAGTTCAGCTTTTGGCCATGCTGTATCTTTCATAGAAGCTCCATCCTCCTCCCCCTTCACCTGCTGCTGGTATTTTCACCGTGATGGCCTTGGTGAGTGCCTGCTTTTTACTTTCAGTTAGCCCATGGTGGCTGGTGCTGAGAGAAAAGTGAGGCATGCTGCTGTATTTTGTAATTCAGCATGGTGGGGGTATGGCTATGACGGGATAGTCTATAGGCCAGAATTAGATTTGAGCAGAATATTTCTAGGCAGTGACCATGGCTGTGGCATGGCGAACTACCTGCTTCAGGACCCTATTGCAGTGGACCTGAAATACCAAGTTCTTCCTGTGGCTCTGAGCTGGAGACCAGTCACCTGAAGAGTAATGATGAAGTGAGCACTAGACAAGGGATCAGAAGATGTGATTAGCCCTGACTCTGTCTCTGGGCAACCACGTGACCTAGATGGAGACATTGAACTGTCTGGGGATCGATCAGATATTAAGGATAAGAGTACTAGTAGTGTCTATTTTGTAGGCTTTGTAGCTTCTGCTGTTTGCATGATAGAAGTTCATCTTTCTTAGGGAATCTTACTATTTGTGGCCACTTTTGAAGCTCCCCTTCCAGCTTGTGACTTCCAGCTTGTGGCCTATAGTCCTTTGATGGATGTTTCTCTTTGCTCCACAAGGTTGTTGCCTCCAACAGTCTTATAGCTCCAGCCTAATATCCAGCTTCTGAGGGAATCTAGGGCAAGGGTGAGATCCATCTTTTACATCTCAGAAACTTGGGAATCTATGCCAGGATGGGTCACAACTCCATATCTCCATGCTCTTATCTCTACCCCCAACAACCCAGAAACAGGTTAACAAAACCATACATGAGCTGGATATCCCAACCAGAAGTGAGGTGTCAGGCTCTTCTTAGGATCCATACTCCAACTTCTATGCATGATTCTTTTAGGACCCTTCTTCTTAGATGACTAATAGGGAGGGAGCCAGTAAAACACTTCTTTCCTCTTCCATAGGAAGTACTTCCAAGTACTTCTTCTCAAACATAGTAGTTTCCAATGGCAAACTTTCTGGGCTCCCTGTCTCATTTTATCTCTTTTTATGGAAAAGACCATTAAATAAGTTTGAGGTTCTTTGTATTCAGGTGGAGAGGAAGCAGGGTATATGAAAACCCAAAACTAACCTATTCTGAACTGGGAGAATGTAGTGACTTTGTTTTCAACAGAGTCCTTTAGTCATTATAGTCCCTACACTACTGGAGAACTTCTGGGGTGGGGAAGATCTAAGTCATTTCATCATACCATTGTTACTCATATATTTTCTACAATAGAAAACCAGCCATTCCCACTTCTTTTTATTCTCTCCCAGGAATTTAACTAGGTAACTGATCATGCATCCTTCTAATTTTTATCTTAAGCTTTTGGTTTCTTCTTTCCCACTTTTGCTTCTTTCTTCTATTCCTTCCTTATTTCCTTACTCTTCTCTTCTGGTACCTGGCCAGGACCTCCCAGTCATTATGTATGGAGTAGTTTAATTATGGATAAGAGCACAGATTCTAAAGTTAGACTGCCTTAGTTTCTTCTGCTATAAAATTGGCATAACAGCACTGGAATCATAGGATTGTTGTGGATTTTAAATGAGGTAGTTTGTTTCTTCAACAAACCATTATGTAGCACTTTATGCCACGTTCTGTTCTATAACCCATAAAGATACATATTTCCAGTCTCATTTCTCACTGTATATCCATAGATTTTTGAATGCTACAGTCACACTGGATTAGTAAATACTCCCCAAATGCTTCTTCTGTCCTGCCCACTGCCTTTGTTTATACTGTTTCTTCAGCCTATAATGCCTCTCCCTCATCTATCCAGGGCCTTGATAGTGCTGGGGGTCACAGCATAGGTTTATGCTTGAATTCTGTTACTCACTCTTTTCAATTTCAGGTTTCTGGTTGAAGAGCCAGATGGAACAAGGAACCAACATTAGATAGAGCTTTCTGGGAATAATTAGATTAGAAAAGAGTTAAACCTAAATCTTGAGGCTACGTGACCTAGATCCCCTCCCCCATCTGTTTGCAGGGAATGAACTTGAAACAGAGAAGTAGAGATCTGCCTTTTGGTTCAGGTGCTCTTTGTCAACAGGTCAGTGGGGTAGCCTCACTCTCTGGTTATTGTGTTCATCAATTATATTGATCACTGTACCAGAAAAGGCCAGGGAGTATGCCTTTAGTGTTACTGCCTTTTGGAAAGTGGAACTGAAGTCCTCTTATGTTTTTATATAAAGACTCATGGGAAGGAGAATAAATAGTCCCTCTTAAGGATAAGAAGTTAGAACTTAATTCTGTAGAAAATGGGAGTTTTAAAGTTTTTGAATAAGGACATAATAACGATCATCACTCTGCTTTAGTACTCATAGCACTATACCATATATCAATATAGTATTTTAGTGTTTTCAAAGACTTTAAAATATATGATCTCATTTGATAGGTACTTTAGCAAGTGAATGGATTACATGCTGAACAGTGTCTTGCTGGCTATACTTCATACTAGAAATCTGAAGACCGACAGTATATCTGCAGGTGAGGCAGTGACTTCCTGTGTTGAACTATAAGAATGTTTTTCTTTCTTTCTTTCTTTCTTTCTTTTTCTTTCTTTCTTTCTTTCTTTCTTTCTTTCTTTCTTTCTTTCTTTCTTTCTTTCTTTCTTTCTTCCTTCCTTCCTTCCTTCCTTCCTTCCTTCCTTCCTTCCTTCCTTCCTTCCTTCCTTCCTTCCTTCCTTCTTCCTCCAGTTCCTCCTTCCTTCCTTCTTCCTCCCTCCCTCCCTTTTCTTTTCTTTTCTCTTTTCTTTTTTCTTTTCTTTTCTTTGTGGAGTGAACATGTATCCTGAAAAGTTAAACTTGAAAAGGTCAACCTGACTTTTAAACACTAGGTGTCTGGGAAACCACATGGCTGTGAGCCTTTGCCATGGAGGATTATCTCTGTCTGGAATCAGGTCTGTATATATTATGTCAGCCTCCACTAGTTATCCAGTGATGAATGTGGTGACTACCTCAGTCAGCTTGGCATTCTAGGGGGCCCTCTGTCCTCTAGCTGATGGAAGAATAATTAATACACATGATAGAGGATGGTAAAGATACTTTTTCATGGAGAATTCTGGCTGGCTTTGTGCACATTATGAGTGATTGTTCTTGCATCCTTAGGGGCAAATCCTCTTGTCCAGTGTGAGTCATAAGAACTGCAGCCTCTCAGTTGGAGCCTCAGGTCACATGTGAGGGGAAACCAGCTTGAAGCTGGAATTTCTCATTCATGCCTTTTCAATAAAGGACATGAAATATAAAGTCAAGGTGACTCATGTCTTTCCCTCTTGAGAATTTAGTGGTGACCCTTTCAATTAACAACAAAATCACTGGTCTAACTACTGAATTTGGACCTTACCCTTCAGAACTTAGGAGACACATCCATGGCATTTCCAGTTGGGACACAGACATCCACTCAAGCCCTTGCCCATTCTTTGAATATGGTGCCCCATGATACTAGTGAATGCATGTAATACACATACATGTACACACACATATGCACAAATCCACAATTTAGACTCATGTGTGGAATTTATATAAGTTAAAGTCAGTGAGTAAGAATGATTTCTAAAGAATGGTCAGTAAAAGACCAGTTTGAAACAATGGCCAGTGACAAGATTGGAACAGATTTTTTTATACTATATTTTAGTATTTTTCATTACTCTAAGCTCCATGAAAACAGGAACTACCTCTGCTTAGTTTTAATAGAAAAAAATTTTTTAGTTAAGAATGTTTTCCACTGGGCGCCTGGGTGGCTCAGATGGTTAAGCATCTGCCTTCGGCTCAGGTCATGATCCCAGGGTCCTGGGATCGAGTCCCGCATCGGGCTCCCTGCTCCTTGGGAGCCTGCTTCTCCCTCTGCTTCTCTCTCTCTCTCTCTCTCCGTTTCTCATGAATAAATAAATAAAATCTTTTTTTTAAAAAAAGAATGTTTTCCACTTCAAATAACAGAATGCCTACTAACAGTTTCTTAACCAAATAGCGGTATTTTTCTCCCATAACATTAAAAAAAAAATGGATATAGGCAACTACTGGCCTGATTCATTTACTCAGGGATAACAAGGACCTGGGCAATGCTTACCCTTTTGCTTTGCCTTTCTCCCATAGTATTATTGTTCATGCTCTCAAGATGTCTAAAGCGGATCCAGAACTTATGCCTGCATTCACAGTCAGAAATCTAGAGAACTGCCAACAGTGGCGAGAGCCTCTCTCCTCTCCGTTATGTTTTATCAGGGGGAGAATGCCTTTTCCTGAAAGTCCCCATTGTATTTCCTTTCATGATGATTACAAGGAAGTAGTTGGCTTTTCCAACTTTATAAAAGACATAAAAAAGAAAACAAAAAAAAGGAGAATATTGTTAGGTTCTTTGGGCTGGACGACATAGGTATATGCTATAGAACTATATCTCTTAGTATCTGATATGGGGCTTGCTACTATTCGGTAAATAATTACTAAAAGTGATATAATCCCTCAATAATCATTAGCTCTGCTGACTATCTTTCTCTCTTTTTATCAACTCAACAGTTACTCTTAAGCCACAGCAGTTCAAAGGATGAGGGTTCTTTGTTTCCAGGTCCCAGACTTTCTTCTGAATGGATTTCAGCTTATTTGGATATAAAGCTAGTCTTTGACAAGAAAAGATCCAGAAATGAATACATTACATTGTTTGAATTACTTCAACTTTATGTCTTTATATTGGTTATAGTCTTTTAGCTCTCTTTTGTTAAAAAGTATTGGATTATTATTGTTTAGTTCCTATAAATTGTTTATTTTTTTAAAAAAAATACATTAAGATTATTGCTTAATTAAGAGAAGACTGAAGTTTATGGTATTGAATTTTCTTCTTTTTTAATTTTTATTTATTTTTTTAATTTTATTTTATTATGTTATGTTAGTCAACATACGCTACATCATTAGTTTTTGATGTAGTGTTCCATGATTCATTCTTTGCATATAACACCCAGTGCTCCATGCAATACATGCCGTACTTAATACCCATCACCGGGCTAACCCAACCTCCCACCCCTCTCCCCTCTAAAACTCTCAGTTTGTTTCTCAGAGTCCATAGTCTCTCATGGTTCGTCTCCCCCTCCGATTTCCCCCCCCTTCATTTTTCCCTTCCTACTATCTTTTTATTTTTTTTAACATATAATGTATTATTTGTTTCAGAGGTACAGGTCTGTGATTCATCAATCTTACACAATTTACAGCGCTCACCATAGCACATACCCTCCCCAATGTCCAACACCCAGGCACCCCATTGCTCCCATCCTCCACCACTCCAGCAATCCTCAGTTTGTTTCCTGAGATTAAGAATTCCTCCTATCAGTGAGATCATATGATACATGTCTTTCTCCGACTTATTTCGCTTAGCATGATACCCTCTAGTTCCATCCACATCGTTGCAAATGACAAGATTTCGTGTTTTTTGATGGCTGCATAATATTCCACTCTGTGTGTGTGTGTGTGTGTGTGTGTGTGTGTGTGTGTTTGTGTGTATACCACATCTTCTTTATCCATTCATCTGTTGATGGACATCTTGGCTCGTTCCATAGTTTGGCTATGGTGGACATTGCTGCTATAAACATTGGAGCGCTCGTACCCCTTCGGATCACGACATTTGTATCTTTGGGGTAAATACTGAGTAGTGCATTTGCTGGGTTGTAGGGTAGCTCTATTTGCAACTTTTTGAGGAACCTCCATACTGTTTTCCAGAGTGGCTGCACCAGCTTGCATTCCCACCAACAGTGTAGGAGGGTTCCCCTATCTCCACATCCTTGCCAACATCTGTCACTTCCTGGCTTGTTAAATTTAGCTATTCTGACTGGTGTGAGGTGCTATCTCACTGAGGTTTTGATTTGGATTTCCCTGATGCTGAGTGATGTTGAGCACTTTTTCATGTGTCTGTTGGCCATTTAGATGTCTTCATTGGAAAATTGTCTGTTCATGTCTTCTCATTTCTTCTTTTTTTTAAAATTTTTTATTGTTATGTTAATCACCATACATTACATCATTAGTTTTTGATGTACTGTTCCATGATTCATTGTTTGTGCATAACACACAGTGCTCCAAGCAGAATGTGCCCTATTTAATACCCATCACCAGGCTAACCCATCCCCCTACCCCCTCCCCTCTAGAACCCTCAGTTTGTTTTTCAGAGTCCATTGTCTCTCATGGTTCATCTCCCCCTCTGACGTACTCCCCTTCATTCTTCCCCTCCTGCTACCTTCTTCTTAACATATATTGCATTATTTGTTTCAGGAGTACAGATCTGTGATTCAACAGTCTTGCACAATTCACAGCACTCACCATAGCACATACCCTCCCCAATGTCTATCACCCAGCCACCCCATCCCTCCCACCCCCCACCACTCCAGCAACCCTCAGTTTGTTTCCTGAGATTAAGAATTCCTCATATCAGTGAGGTCATATGATACCTGTCTTTCTCTGATTGACTTATTTCACTCAGCATAACACCCTCCAGTTCCATCCATGTCGTTGGAAATGGCAAGATCTCATTCCTTTTTATGGCTGCATAATATTCCATTGTATATATATACCACCTCTTCTTTATCCATTCATCTGTCGATGGACATCTTGGCTCTTTCCACAGTTTGGCTATTGTGGACATTGCTGCTATAAACATTGGGGTGCACGTACCCCTTCGGATCCCTACATTTGTATCTTTGGGGTAAATACCCAGTAGTGCAATTGCTGGATCGTATGGTAGCTCTATTTTCAACTGTTTGAGGAACCTCCATACTGTTTTCCGGAGTGGTTGCACCAGCTTGCATTCCCACCAACAGTGTAGGAGGGTTCCCCTTTCTCCGCATCCCTGCCAACATCTGTCATTTCCTGACTTGTTAATTTTAGCCATACTGACTGGTGTGAGGTGGTATCTCATTGAGATTTTGATTTGGATTTCCCTGATGCCGAGCGATGTGGAGCACTTTTTCATGTGTCTGTTGGCCATTTGGATGTCTTCTTTGGAAAAATGTCTGTTCATGTCTTCTGCCCATTTCGTGATTGGATCATTTGTTCTTTGGGTGTTGAGTTTGATAAGTTCTTTATAGATTTTGGATACTAGCCCTTTATCTGATATGTCATTTGCAAATATCTTCTCCCATTCTGTCGGTTGTCTTTTGGTTTTGTGGACTGTTTCTTTTGCTGTGAAAAAGCTTTTTATTTTGATGAAGTCCCAAGAGTTCGTTTTTGCCTTTGCTTCCCTTGCCTTTGGTGATGTTTCTAGAAGAAGTTGCTGTGGCTGAGGTCAAAGAGGTTGCTGCCGGTGTTCTCCTCAAGGATTTTGATGGATTCCTGTCTCACGTTTAGGTCTTTCAACCATTTTGAGTCTATTTTTGTGTGTGGTGTAAGGAAATGGTCCAGTTTCATTCTTCTGCATGTGGCTGTCCAATTTTCCCAACACCATTTGTTGAAGAGACTTTTTTCCATTGGACATTCTTTCCTGCTTTGTCAAAGATAAGTTGACCATAGAGTTGAGGGTCCATTTCTGGGCTGTCTCTTCTGTTCCATTGATCTGTGTGTCTGTTTTTGTGCCAGTACCACACTGTCTTGATGATGACAGCTTTGTAATAGAGCTTGAAGTCCGGAATTGTGATGCCACCAGCTTTGCTTTTCTTTTTCAACATTCCTCTGGCTATTCGGGGTCTTTTCTGGTTCCATACAAATTTTAGGATTATTTGTTCTATTTCTTTGAAAAAAGCTGATGGTACTTTGATAGCGATTATATTAAACGTGTAGATTGCTCTAGGTAGCTTGACATTTTCACAATATTTGTTCTTCCAATCCATGAGCATAGAACGTTTTTCCATTTCTTTGTGTCTTCCTCAATTTCTTTCATGAGTATTCTATAGTTTTCTGAGTACAAATTCTTTGCCTCTTTGGTAAGATTTATTTTGGGTTCAATTGTAAATTGGATCGACTCCTTAATTTCTCTTTCTTCTGACTTGTTGTTGGTGTATAGACATGCAATTGATTTCTGTGCATTGATTTTATATCCTGCAACCTTCCTGAATACCTGTATGAGTTCTAGCAGTTTTGGGGTGGAGTCTTTTGGGTTTTCCACATACAGTATCATATCATCTGCAAAGAGTGAGAGTTTGATTTCTTCTTTGCCAATTTGGATGCCTTTGATTTCTTTTTGTTGTCTGATTGCTGTGGCTAGGACTGCTAGTATTATGTTGAATAGCAGCGGTGAGAGTGGACATCCCTGCTGTGTTCCTGACCTTAGGTGGAAAGCTCTCAGTTTCTCCCCATTGAGAATGATATTCGCTGTGGGTTTTTCATAGATGGCTTTTATGATATTGAGGTATGTACCCTCTATGCCTACACTCTGAAGAGTTTTAATCAAGAAAGGATGCTGTACTTTGTCAAATGCTTTTTCTGCATCTATTGAGAGGATCATACAGTTCTTGTTCTTTCTTTTATTATTGTATTGTATCACATGATTGATATGCAGATGTTGAACCAAACTTGCAGCCCACGAATAAATCCCACTTTGTCATGGTGAATAATCCTTTTAATGTACTGTTGGGTCCTACTGGCTAGCATTTTAGTGAGAATTTTTGCATCCATGTTCATCACGGCTCTTGGTCTGTAATTCTCCTTTTTGATGGGGTCTTTTTCTGGTTTGGGATCAAGGTAATGCTGGCCTCATAAAACGAGTTTGGAAGTTTTCCTTCCATTTCTATTTTTTGGAACAGTTTCAGAAGAATAGGTATTAATTCTTTAAATGTTTGGTAGAATTCCCCTGGGAAGCCATTTGGCCCTGGGCTACTGTTTGTTGGGAGATTTTTGATGACTGCCTCAATTTCCTTAGTGGTTATGGGTCTGTTCAGGTTTTCTATTTCTTCCTGGTTCAGTTTTGATAGTTTACACATCTCTAGGAATGCATCCATTTCTTCCACATTATCTAATTTGCTGACATATAGTTGCTCATAATATGTTCTTATAATTGTTTGTATTTCTCTGGTGTTGGTTGTGATCTCTCCTCTTTCATCCATGATTTTATTTATTTGGGACCTTTCTCTTTTCTTTTGGATTCATCTGGCCAGGGGTTTATCAATCTTGCAAAGAAACAGCTACTAGTTTTCTTGATCTGTTCTACTGTTCTTTGGTTTCTATTTCATTGATTTCTGCTCTGATCTTTATTATTTCTCTTCTCCTGCTGGGTTTAGGCTTTATTTGCCATTCTGTCTCCAGCTCCTTTAGGTGTACGGTTAAGTTTTGTATTTGAGACCTTTCTTGTTTCTTGAGAAAGGCTTGTATTGCTATATGCTTTCCTCTTAGGACTGCCTTTGCTGCATCCCATAGATTTTGAACAGTTGTGTTTTCATTTTCATTGGTTTCCATGGATTGTTTTAATTCTTCTTTAATTTCCTGGTTGACCCATTCATTCTTTAGTAGGATGCTCTTTAGCCTCCATGTATTTGAGTTCTTTCTGACTTTCCGCTTGTGATTGAGTTCTAGTTTCAAAGTATTGTGGTCTGAAAATAGGCAGGGAATGATTCCAATCTTTTGGTAGCGGTTGAGACCTGATTTGTGACCTAGGATGTGATCTATTCTGGAGAATGTTCCATGGGCACTAGAGAAGAATGTGTATTCTGTTGCTTTGGCATGGAATGTTCTGAATATATCTGTGAAGTCCATTTGTTCCAGTGTGTCATTTAAAGTCTTTATTTCCTTGTTGATCTTTGGCTTAGATGATCTGTCCATTTCAGTGAGCGGGGTGTTAAAGTCCCCAACTATTATTGTGTTGTTGTCGATGTGTTTCTTTGCTTTTGTTATATTGGCTTATTAACTGGCTGCTCCCATGTTACGGGCATAGATATTTACAATTGTTAGATCCTCTTGTTGGCTAGACCCTTTAAGTAGGATATAGTGTCCTTCCTCATCTCTTATTATAGTCTTTGGTTTAAAATCTAATTTGTCTGATATAAGGATTGCCGCCCCAGCTTTCTTTTGGTGTCCATTAACATGGTAAATGGTTTTCCACCCCCTCATTTCAATCTGGGCATGTCTTTGGGTCTAAAATGAGTCTCTTGCAGACAGCATATCGATGGGTCTTTTTTTTTTTTTATCCAATCTGATAGCCTATGTCTTTTGATTGGAGCATTGAACCCATTTACATTCAGGGTAATTATTGAAAGATAAAAATTTAGTATCAGTGTATTGCCTGTAAGGTGACTGTTACTGTATATTGTCTCTGTTCCTTTCTGATCTACGTTAGTTTTAGGTTCTCTCTTTGCTTAGAGGACCCCTTTCAGTATTTCTTGTAGGGCTGGTTTTGTGTTTGCAAATTCCTTTAGTTTTTGTTTGTCCTGGAAGCTTTTTATTTCTCCTTCTATTTTCAATGACAGCCTAGCTGGATATAGTATTCTTGGCTGCATATTTTTCTTGTTTAATGCTTTGAATATGTCATGCCTCTCCTCTCTGGCCTGCCAGGTCTCTGTGGTTAGGTCTGCTGGCAATCTAATATTTCTACCATTGTAGGTTACAGACCTCTTGTCCCGAGCTGCTTTCAGGATTTTCTCCCTGTCTATGAGATTGAACGTTTTACTGTTAGATGTCAGGGTGTTGGCTTATTTTTATTGATTTTGAGGGGGGTTCTCTGTGTCTCCTGGATTTTGATGCCTGTTTCCTTCCCCAATTTAGGGAACTTCTCTGCTAATTTGGTCCAATATACCTCCTGCCCCTCTCTCTCTTTCTTCTTCTTCTGGGATCCCAATCATTCTAATATTGTTTCATGTTACGGTATCACTTATCTCTCAAATTCTGCCCTCATGATGCAGTAGTTGTTTATCTCTCTTTTTCTCAGCTCCTTTATTCTCCATCATTTGGTCTTCTGTATCACTAATTCTCCCTTCTGCCTCATTTGTCCTAGCAGTTAAATCCTCCATTTTCATTGCGCCTCATTAATAGCCTTTTTGAGTTCGACCTGGTTAGATTTTAGTTCTTTTATTTCTCCAGAAAGGGCTTCTCTAGTATCTTCCATGCTTTTTCAAGCCCAGCAATATCTTTATAATCATCATTCTGAACTCTAGTTCTGACATCTTACTAATGTCTCTATTGATTAGGTCCCTGGCAGTCAGTACTGCCTCTTGTTGTTTTTTGTAGGTGAGTTTTTCAGTCTTGTCATTTTGTCTTCCAGAGAGTGGTCATTTTTCTGTTCAGAGAGTTGCTGCTATTCTTTTCTTTGATCTCCTGTTGAGTTTGTAGGTGTTCAGAATGGTTTGATACCTATATAGCTGAATTCCTGGGACCAGACAAAATTTAGGTCTCTTACTCCTCTGCCATCTTGCTCCTCCTCCTGGTATTGAATTTTCCGTTCAAGATCATGGCAAGCATTTCCATTTGTCTACTTCTTCTGAGTCCATGGTTAGCATTTAAAAATTTTATTCATGTAGATCTTACATTTCTTTCCTTAAATTTGAAATCTATCTATTTTGTTGCCTTTGCAAATAAGGTATTTTCACCCATTTTTTTCTAATTTTTTTTTTGTTGGCATATATTTAAGCCCTTGTTTTCTATATAGGAATTTTGCATATAGCTACCATATTGAAGTCTTTTTAAATTTGTAACAATTTCTTATATATGCTTACGATTTCTCTAAAAAAATAATTTTTTTGTATTTGTACAAATAATGATTTTATATCCACCTTTTAAGTGTTTATACATCTCTCTCTCTCTCTCTCTTTTTCATTTCCTGACTACACTGGTTATTCTTCCATAACAATATTAAATACTAATGGTGATAAAGACATTCTTATCTACTTTTTACTTTATGGGAATTGTTCTATTATTTAAATGAATTAAGATGCTTCAAGTCCTATTCCTATTTTCTTAAAAGGTACTTTCAAGAGTAAATGTTAAGTTTTGTGAATTGCCTTTGTCACAGCTATGGAAATAATTATATGTTTTTACTTTTATTTTCTGTTAAATGATGGTTAATCAGATTTTCCACTGATTCATTTATTTCATTCTTATTTATTAACATAATTTTTAAGACTATGAATTTTTCTTTGAGCACTACTTTAGTTCTATTCCTTGAATTCAGTATGTGTAGTATAAATTATGGTTGCTTTCAAAATGTTTTATAGACTCAGTTTTTATTTCTTCTTTGATCCAGTAGTTTTCAAGAAAAAGTTAGACTTTCCAGGAGATAGATTTTTGTTGTTTTCTTTTTGTTGTTAATTTCCAGTTTGTTCCTTCCTTTCTCTTCCTTCCTTCCCTCCCTCTATCCTTTTCTTATCTATCTTCTATTTCTTCTCTTTTTTCCTTACCCTTCCCTTCCTTCTTTTTACCCAGTATTTTTCCCTTTTCTTTCTTCTTTAAAGATTGCTAAAGGCATCAAACCCTTATATTCTATTTTTAAACGAGGTTGTGGAGAAGTGTGATACCAGCCCATATTTTTTCCTCTTGTAAATGACTTCCTCTTTTGCCTTCAGATATTTAAAGGAATATTAATTTTGTAGTTCAGAAATTTTACTGGACTGTATAGCTCAGTATTAATAATTTTGCATCATATTTACCTGGAACACATTAGTATATTTTAATCAGTAAAATTGTTTTTAAATATCTTTTAAAAAATTGACATTTCTTTTTAATTACAGCTCTAAACACTTTTGTTTTCTTATAATTTATGTTCTCTTCTTTGGGATCACCATTAATGCATTTATGTATCTCCATACCTTTAATATACATATTTTTCTGATACTTTTTATCTCTGTTTATTTTTATGTTGTTTTCTCATGTTTCTCACTTCTGTACACTGTCTTTAACTGTTTTCAACAGTGTTGTAATTTTTTGTTTTAGTTTCTGTTTGACTTTAATTTTTCTTCCACTCTTTTCCGAATTTTGTACACACATGTTATATCTTATGTTACCTTATTATAATATCCCTAAGTTCTTATATCTCTTCTATGTGCTCTTGTTTCATAGAAGTTGTTGCTTTATTGTTTTTTTATTTTTTTAAACAACTCATAGTGATATATTTTCAAAATATTCTTCTCCAAAATTTCTGGCGCATATTTATTGCTATTTTTCCTGTTCCTTTTCCTCCTTTTCCCATATAATATCTTTAGGCTTTCACATAGGAGAGTTTTGCGGGTGTTTAATGTGAAAGAAAGACAAAGCTCTAGTGTAGACCAGAAGTATGAGTAAATTTACTTATCCTTAAATTTGGCTCTAGTGCTGATCATAATATAAATCTGTTATTTCTGTGCCTCACGGATAGATTGTTTTCTGTATATATTACATTTGATCTTGCTCTTCCCAGTTTTTCTAGACTTCATGCTTATATTGATTCAAGGAAGTTCCCACTACCACTTATGTGATTTTCTTTCTTTCTTGTATTCTGATGAGTTTTATTTCTCACAGTGTACCACATACTATAGAGAAGTAATGTGTCTGGGGTTTTTTGTTTGCTTGTTTATTTGTTTGTTTATTTGTTTGTTCTAAAAGTATGGATATTCTCATTTAGTATCGTTCCACACCCTTTAGTATGCTTTTAAATGTATCTGCCCTCCTTGGTTATATCCTGTGGTTTAGATGTTAGATAATTATAGTTTTATTGAGCAAGGATCTTGTGTTTTTGTTTCTTGTTACCCTTGTTGCTTTGGAGGTGACATCTAGAAGAATCAGGAAGCAGCTTCTGTATTTTTTCTATGATTTTAAAGCTTGAACACAGTTTATTTTATCTTACATTTAGCAATATTTACATTAAAATTGCAACTATATGCTCAATATTAGCATAAAGAATATATTGAGTATTGATTTCATTTTTCCATACTTTTCCAGCATACTTGTAGGATAGTATGATATTACAACCTTTACTACATATTTGCCTTTTGCAATATGATAATTAAGACGGTGACTTCTACAAAAAATATTTTGGAATGACACTAATTTTCCATAGGACTGCACTTAATCCTTTGGTACTAAACTACTACTTCGGAATGCATATCATCCATGCTGATTTTCTCTTTTGTATTAATTAACTGGTCTAATTTTATCAGATCCCCTGTGTCACTGACTTTGGGAGAATTTGAGAAGTTCTGCAATGATAATTTAGCATACTTCATGTAACTGTGAATTTCTTGAAAGATTTGTAATTTTATTTTTTGTTAATTTGCACTGTGCTTGCATTATAGTTTTTGGATATTTAATATCTTATAAATAGCAGAAAATGACTCTCATAGATAATCTAAAAAGTAGGAAAATATATTGTTAGTAAGAAAGAAGCAATGTTAAAGTAGAGAAGATTTTTACCTGTAATTATACGAGAATACTTTCATTTTGTGATAAGTTTCTTTTCCACATAGTCTGATAATTGCAGGGATTTAAATAATGGGTAATGATGTGAGGAGGACCTCCTATACTCCCTTGTTTAGGCATCATGTAAATTCATAAAAATGGAGCTTAGGCAAGGAAAATGGAAATTTACTTTAAGTTAACTAATATTGGGCTTTATTCTATTCTGATGAGACACTGAATATATACAAATTGTTCTATTTTGGATGTAGTATTTGTTTATATTTTTCATGGGTAGTTCAATGTGATTATGAAACTAAGATTTTGATTATCTGTTTCCCATTTAAATAATCCAACCTCAGATATTTTAAAAGAGTTACACTTAGCTACTTTTAGAAGTTTTAATTTTACATTTGCTTTAGTTAAGATGATTCTTCAATCCATACTAGTAATTGAATCCTTCTTCAATAGAAGGAACACTAGACTGGGAACTATGACTTAAATTGAAGTTCTTTCTTGACACTTGCAACTATAGTCATGTTATATAGCCTCTCTGAGTAAGTTTTACTTGAAAGATATTTTGAGACTTAAGTAAAATATCATTGAAAACTTCAAAAGTGTATTAAAATGTGAAAGATTCTCTATTCTCTAGAATATCTAGATAAACATCTTTGGGTGGTCTCTAGATGAAATGAGAGAATCAAGTAAGTGAGAATTTGCTTGGTCATTTCAATGACAAAGGAGTCACTTTTGAAATTATATCATTTTTGTTTTTCAACAAAGATGACTTGATTTAAATCCAACCTTATATATTGCTTCACTTCATAACCCTTTGTTGCTGTTTTCTCTTGTATTTCACATAGCTCTGTCACAGATGCTATAAAATAACATTCTTAGAATATTTAGTACATTAAATTAATCAGGAGGCACATGCAAAAATGTCTACTAGCAGGTCTGCCTTTCATATAGGTTATCTCATTTTATTGAACCGTGTCAAAACACAAGACTAACTATTGTTCCCATATATTATTTCTGTAGTTATGAATGTTTAAGCATGCACATCTGGCCTAAACAGAATGTATCATGTAGATCCAAACCTGACAGTCACTTATTGAGATCCCAATAATTCAATCATACATGCATAATTTATTACAAATATTTACTAAGTATTTCAACATCTATTCTTTGTTGATATTATGCTAGGCATTGGGAATGTAGTGGCAGAAAATGCTGTCCCTATTCTCTAGGAGCTTAAAGTTGAGTGTGGTGAACATGAGTAAAGAGACAGTTATATAAAAATCAGACATATGTGCCATTTCTTATGATTTTTCTCTTTGTTTACCCTGCTGCAGCATCAAAGGTCCCATTCCTGGTCCTCAAACATGTCAGTACCTGTTTCTTCTGCTTGGAATGTTCTACTCCGGATAGTCATATGGCTTATCACTTTACTTCATTTTGGCCTCTGCTTAAATCACATTTTTGGTGATGCCTTCCATGACCCTTCCAATACCCATGTAAAGTGGTATTATTTTACCCTGCTTTATTTTTCTTTGTGGCACTTATCAGTTCCAGATACTATATTATGTTATGTTATATTTTATATTTATTATATTATATTATATTATATTATATTATATTATATTATATTATATTATACATTTGTTTTTCTTATTGTCTTTCTCCCCCAGTAGTATGTAAGAATCCCAAGGGTAGTAGCCTTGGTTTTATTACTGCTTTACCCTAGCATCTAAAGCAAACCCTAGTTCATAGGATTTTCATTCATATAGAATGAAAACATTGAGTAAATGCTTTTTTGCATGATTTACCTTGCTACAGTAGAGAGATACACAAAATATTTTAAGCCTGACATTGGACTAAGCTTTCATATTTATATATAATTTCATTTAATGCCCACAACCACCCATGAAGTAGTGACTACGATCCCCTTGTTAGCAATAAAGAATGTGAGAGATGAAAGAGTGAATGTGCCCTTATCTGAGCTTATAGTGAGTTGCCTGTGTCTTCTGAGTCCACTTCTGGCAATCCCTCCACTACATGTGGACTGTCCTGTAACTGTCCTAAAAGCAGAGGAGAGGTTAAATATATAAGACCCAGGACTTGACACCTGGGAAGAAAATACTATGGCTTTTGCTGAGATTCTTCTCACAGCCCTAGAAAACACTTATCAACATGCATTTTTCTTTAATATAAATCACCCATGAAATCTTTAGTTGGTTCCTTTACATGGAGTTTTTGTGAGCCAGCAGCTCATCCTTCTTAATTATTTCTGAATGATATGACAGAATCTAAAATGTGGAAAGAGACTCTATGAAGGTACATGATTTATCATCCTGGCCAGGTCTCTTTTGATTGCCAATGAGAGAACCCCAACTCAAATTGTAAGAGAATTTATTAACTCATATAATTGGAAAAATAAAAGATAGATATTCAGGCATGGCTACATTCAAAAGTTTATAGGATGGCACCCAGACACACTGACTCTCATTTTCCTCAGTCTCTTATTAACAAAAGACCTCATGACAGTTCCAAGTTATTTGGTCTTTAGAGTACATGAAGTCAGAGAAATAAAGAACAGCTTTTCTGATTGTGCTAGTAAAATGGTTGAGGAAAACCCTGACTGGCCTAGCTTAGATCACACATGTTTACCCACCTGGGATGTCCGAGAGTGAGTGAGCTCTTGCAGGTTTCACATCCCTGGGGCCAAAGTGGGCTTGAATATTTTGAAGAAAGAATTATTATAGCTTTGAGAAGAGAGGCTTCCCTGAAAGAAGAAATGCTATTCAGACAGAAACTATTCAACCACTCCACTTAACTCTTCCAATTCCTATGAACCATATTTTCGCAGCGAGTAAATATTTATGAAAATGTTCTCTATGTGAAGCTCTGGGATAGGTCCTGAGTATTATCTTTTTCATCAATAAACCTTGCCCTTGAAGATACATATATGAAAAAAATGACTAAAATAGAGAAAGATAAATAAAATTGCAAACCAAAGTAGTAGTTGCTTTGAAGCTTGGAGGAAGAGCTTAAAAATATAGGGACTTGTTACCTGACCATTCCCTTCTCTCCCCCTCATTGACCACTACCAATAATTTTCAGACAGCCTCTTTGTAAACTCTAGTATTTCCTTGAACACTCCTTCTGTATTCTTTCTGTCATCAAAGATACTCACCCTCTAAGTCATCTCAAACAGCTCCAAAAGTTCCTTTCCAAAGTCATGGTTCTGTAATATTTTAGCATCTTCTTGTCCTCTCTTTATTTCATGCAACTGCTTCAGTGACATTTTGTTCTTAGACACCAGGGAGTGTTGCTGGAAGTGGAAAGGGATGGGAAGAAGTGGGGAGGGTTAAATCGTGCCAGAAAGTGAAGAAGGGGTATCTTCAAATTAGATTTATTTATTAGCATGATGACTCACAGTATAATAATGCCACTTTGCCAGTGGCCAGGATAGAAAGCAAGACTATAAAGGAATAACTGGCTGATACTTAGAGGCATCCAAGTTGTTATATCTTTAGGAAGTTAAAAAAGTACCTTAGTGTCTGCTTACTCATCCCTGGGCCGGATGTTCTTAGCTGGAAAAAAAAAAAGAAAAAAGAAGTTTTCCTTTTTTCTGATTCTGATCGTCAAGGACAAAAGGCTCAAGCTCTGCTACTAATTAGATTTGTGACCTTGAGAAGTCACTCAATCTAGCTTAATATCTGCTTCCTTATTTAAAAACTAGAGAGTAAATTATATCTACTTTATAGGTTGATACCATGAAATCTGTCTACCTATCTCAGGATCATATCCACTGATATATGATAGATGTAGTATGTACTTATCATATATGTGTATATACATGTGTGTGTATAAAGGTCCTCTTCAGCAATGGAACATAATATGTTTTGGATGACTCAGTTTCATTATTGTACCCTCTAACCGCACTTGGTCTCACTTTCTACCTTTATACGAGACTGGGCTGAATCAACGAATCAATACCTTTCCTCCTCTGATATTCTATTTTTCTGGACATTTTTATAACTTTCACAAGTGAGAAAATGGCACATTTTTTTCCAGAAGTTATTTTCTATAAGTAACATATCCTCTGGTCAGAAGAACTCTTCTGCTCAGTGTTCTCACACACATTTTTTTTTTCTACCATAAATATGTCTAAAGAGTCATTACCACTCAGTTTCACCATAGGGCTTTCTAAGATAAGCAGTGCAGGAGAGTCAGCCCAGCATTTTGGGAAGGCAGAGGCAGCCTTCTAGAGGGACAGAGTTCACTCTCCAGGCACAGCTTTCTCCACGAGGTTCCTTAGGAATCAATTCTGGGTTGGTTTCCAGTATACAGTCCCTGAAGAATTTCTTTACTCTTCATCTTTGCCCTCACTTGGAGAGGAAATGATTCAGTGAGGACGCTCGAACAGAGCAGTTCTTCTAAAGCCATCCTACCCATCATCGCATCAGCACTGAGGTCAGCTTCGTGTTTCCTGCCAAACTCGATGAGCTCAATTTCCATATCATTTTCCAGGGCCCTGGATGAAGCTGTCACAAGCCACAAACAGGCCAGTAGAATAATAGGATGACAGAGTCAGAAACAACTGGAGAGGTAATCAGCCCTATTCAATCCTTGTTTTAAGGAAGAAGAACTTGACAATTGTTAAGGTTGACTTGCTCAAAGTCTCAAAATGAGTAAATGAGAGAGGAAAGCAAACCGAAAATATCATCACCCTTCCCTGATTAACATTTATGTAATGCTTTAAATTTACAGAATGCCTCTTCCATACATACCTTATTTTATACCTATTAAATTTATTTGAATTATTTATTATTTTTATCTCCACATACAGGGAAACTAATTTGAAGTTAGGAAAGATTAAGTAACTCTTTCTGAGATCATTATCTCCAGGAAATACCAGAGGAGAGATCTGCAGTCCAGTTGTTTTATTTATTTATTTGTATTTGTTTGTTTCCCTTGTCATCCAACCATTCAAGGAACCGTTGGCCTTCCTTAATCAAATTTTAATTAAGGGAAAAGTCAAGGAAAGTTATCCATAAATTAGGCCCTGACAATTTAAATAGAAATCTATAGTGAAATTGATGGTTTTAAATTTACAATGCAGAGAATTGTTTTTGATTTCTACAGAACCATGACTTTAGAAGTAAGCATGTCCTAGTCAATAAATACTACCATATCCACTTCTGATTCAGCTCCAGTAAAAGAAAATTTAATATGCCTCTTTATATTAAGGAAACTGGTGAATTTTTATTTAAAAAATAATTATTAATTGAGGTAATATAAGGTATATTGGTAAGAAAAGGGAAGAGTGTAAAAGTCATCCACCCACAATGCTATAATCTGGAGATAACATTTGGTATATATGCTTTCAGATTTTTAAAATTTTCTTACACATATGTATAATTCTTTAAACAAAAAAATGATTATACTATATAGACTCTCTACTTTAAAAAAGAGAATATAAGCATTTTCTATATGAACATATATACAGATATATTGTTGATCACTGCTTAATATACATTTTATGGATACAAAAATATTTAACTCCTTTTGGCTACACATTTCAGCTATTTCAAGTTTGACATTATTATAAATCATGCTGTAGATGAACATCCTTGTTTATAGATATTTGCACATTTCTCTGATTATTTTCTCAGAATATATTTCCAGAATTGAATTGCCAGGTCACAGATTATGCATATTTTTACAACTTTTTATACACTGTGGCAAATTGCCTTCCAGAGTGGGGAGGGGTAGCATTCTTTTTATCACCACACTCTGTCTTAATAATGTTTGATTTCCCTGTCTAAATACTATTGTCTGAGTTTAAGGGAATGGCTTTGATCCACATTAGCAATATTTACCACCAAAGGCTTTAGGGGTAAAAAAGAAAAACTCATACATGTAAGTTACATATTATTTATATCTTGTGATTTCTAGAAAATTGTAAAAAGAGTATTAGCCTCTGGATGTGCACTGTGAATATACCTAGTATAAGCGATACTTGTATATGGTTTCTAGGAACAGATGGAGACTCTACTGGTTTGCCCTTACCAGGGGTGGGGCCATTGGCAGTACAGCACAGTAACAGTAAAGGGCACAGATTCTAGAGCTGGACTACCTGCATTCAAATGCTGACTCTGTTACCTTCTAGCTGTATGGCTGCTGGCTATTACTGAATTTCTCTGTGCTTGTTTATTTACCCTTAAATGGCGATGACAGTAGCTCCTAATTTATAGTGTTGTAAGAGGATTGAGCGAGTTATACAGGTGAAGTTCTTCAATTGTGCCTGACACATGAAAATACTAAATAAGTATTAGCCATTATTATTATTGATGTTATTGTTATTAAGCTGTAGAAAACCTAATACATAGTAGATACTCAAAACTGTTTATTGAAAGAACGGTAAAGGAATGGTGAATGTATGTAGAGAGTTAGTTCCTGACTAGAGACAAAGACTTGGGAGTCACGTACAGAGCAATGATAGGTGAAGTAGGTAAGTGACTGAAGGGTACTGCAAGGTAAGTTGAGGAATGAAGACCTTGACTCAGGAAATACTGCTTATACCTACTAGGAAGAAGAAAGTGAGTTTGTAAAAGAGATTGAGGTGGAGATGGTGGTGGTAGTGATGAAGTAGTTGGAAAACCAGAACAGCAAACAAAGGAGCCCAATCCAGTTAGAACAATGGGTTTGGATTTTAATACTGGGAGATAAAGATGAAAAAGATAGACAAGAAGGAATAAGTATCCTTTTGTCCCTGCCCAACACTTAAAAACTAGCCAAGAATTAAGCCACAACTCTTTCCAGATAATTGTGTTTTTTTTTTTTTTTTTTTTCTAGGCTGCACAGTCTAACATGGTAGCTGCCGGTCACATGTAGCTATTTAAAATTAAATTTTACATGATTAAAATTAAACAAAAATTTAAATTTCGTTTCTTGGCTGCACTAGTCATATTTCAAGTGTTCGATGGCCATATATGAAGGGGTGGCTGGTGGCTACTATGTTGGTTGGATAGCACTGAATTACACATTTCCATCATTTCAGAGAGTTCTCTTGGACAGTGCTGTCTTCTATAATCGGAAGGAGTAAGAGGTGTGGGAATATCAGACACCCGGGCAACAAGGAAACTGAATTTTGGAGTATGGCTTTTACATTCTGAGCCTTATTTTATTCCTGAGACCAGTTTATCAGTCAGATTTCAGCAGGAAGCAGAAACTACACATAGGTTGGATTGGACAACTTGAGGAGAATTTAATAATAGAGTTTTCATTGGCTGGACCAAAAAAGAAGCCAAAGGATTCTTTGTAACTCACTAAAGGCAGATTTAGAAGGAAGGACCATGGATCTATAGGGTCGAGTGAAAGATCTCCAGTACAAGTTACCTGACAACTAGTAATGACCTGTGTTCTCAGGCACTGAGATCTCTGACCAATTGAAGGAGGCATGTAAATAGAATTCTTGTTCTTCTGTCTGGGTAGTCTGATATTTTCCTTCTGTCTTCTTGCAAAGAGGCTCTAGGAAGCCTTTTATTGATATTTTCCCCACATTAGAAACATACTGTTTAAGATGTACCCGGGTAGACTTCATTTTATACTTGGAGAGCCTGACTTTGACTTTTCTTTTTTTTTTTAAATAGAGAACTACCCATACGTTAGGCATTACAATATACAATGCAAATCACAACCAGGCTTGGGCATAACCTCAGATTACTAAGACTCAGGGGTGAGGCAGAAGAAAGGGAGAAAGCCCTTTTGACTACACAAGTGAATTTGAGGTATGAAACCTTGTTTTTCTCAAGCATGAAGAAATGCAGAGTTAAAAGTAGGGCAACATCTGTTTCCCTTTTGATGTCTGGATACAGTTATCAGGCAGCTTTGCTTTTTGAAAGTTAGATTGGGAGAGAAATATACGTTTGGTTTTGACTTTGGTCTCCTCATAAACAGACATTTTCTCACTACTGGTATTTTGGTAAGTGATTCAAGACAATCAGGAAGAAATTCTTATTCAACATAAGACCACCTCCCAACCCCCACCCAACTAAAAATCATGTAGCTCTTTACAATGTGTGTGGCAGATATCAATATTATTATTATTATAGCATATAGATGTGGAAACTGAGACTCAGATTAAGCAACTTGGACTGGATCACACGCTAATTGGCCCTGACACTCAAAGCCTTCCAATAAAAAGCTGGTCCTCTTTCGCTAAACATTTTCTGGCATATATAAAAAAGGGATACCACTTATTTTTTTGTCTGATTAAATTTTCATTGAAGAAATTTACACACATGAAACAATGAGAACGTATACCATAAATTAGAATACACTGAAAACTCATTCTACCTTCTAAACAAATTCATTTTCTTTCCCTCCAAACTTGTTTCTCATTCTGTATTTCCTGTCTTGGTTGCCACCATAATTTTGAATCACACAAGCTAGAAACTGAGATTGTCCCTTTTCCAACTCATATTTCTGGTCCATTCTCCAAGTCATGAAGAGGTCTGTCTCCTCTTCTTGAACACTATTTCTCTGGTCTGATTCAGATCTTCCTTATTTCTCACTTGTTTCAGTAGCATCTTCACGGGTCTCTTTAGCTCCTGCCTCATCCTAGTCTGATCCACTTTCCACCATAGTCCCTTGGGGACTTTCCTTAAAGCCATACCCGAGCATGCCATCCCCTTTACCATAGTGGTAATCCTCAAACTCCAGATATTACATGATTTTAGTCATAGCTGCAGATTATTTATACCCAGGGCTGATTCAGCTGGTATATAGCAATGTGGCCACAGTGGTTGTTAAATACTGTAAAATGATCCATTTTTTTTTTTTTATAATTTCCCTGTTCTAAGCAATAATAACAAATTACAGATTGGAATATGCTGGTCACATAATGTTTTTATATGAGATTCATTAAATGCATAAGTACTAATTAAAAGAGTTATCTTTGTACCAACTAACATTTTATTGGGGTAAATATTTCACCATTAAGGAAATATAGGACTCTAGAATAAAAGCTTAGCTCCTTAATATAATACCAAGACCCACCAGAATTTGATCCCATCATCCACATCCTCTCTTACTGGGTCTTACATTTTTTTCTGTCTATAATTCTAGATAATTATAAATTCTAACAACTAGTTCAGGTCCTTGTGTAGAGTATATATTAAATAAATATGCACTGAACAACCGAATAAAAATAACCTGCCTGTCTTGTCCTACTGATGTTAAGCTCTTTTAAATCAGGATTAATATGTTAGTCATCTCTCTCTCTCTCTCTCTCTCTCTCTCTCACAATCTCATTCTTTTTTCCTCCAGAACATTGTAGACGTAATGTTTGTTGAAGTGAAGTGCCAGAAAGTATGCAGATGAAAACAGTACTGGAAATAAAAAAGTGAAGGAGTAATATGAACCAGTAGTTGTAACAGAGGTGGTTTGACTTGAGACAGGTTTTGAACTAAGGGTAAACAAAGAGAAGAATATAGGGAATTTCAGGTGCAGGAATGAATAAAAAGTTGAAAACAAAAACAAAAAACAAAGCAGAAAAACCCCAACAAAAATAAAAGGTTGAGGTGTGCAGGAGATCATAACCAACCTAGCTAGAGTGGATAATGTGCATTTGAGAAGATGTTTCTGTTTAGGAAAGAATTTAACCTTGCTCAGGGAGAGGTCTGGCTTTTGCCATTGGCTTCTGAGAGGTACTCTTGGAATGTCATGCCTGGAAGGAATGTCATTATCTGTGTGGGGCCTTTGGCTCACACTGGATAGTCTAACAATGAGATTTAGGGTGCAGACTTTGGGTCACATGGTGTTGATCCACCTTTGGAATGGAAAGTGAGATCAGCTACATGGGTAATCAATCATGGCTACACATGATGTAGGCACATAAAAACTGTGGACAACAAGTTCTGGGTGAGCTTCCCTGGTTGGCAATATTCCATGAGCACTGTCACTTTGACCCAGGAGAATAACACTACCCAAATTCCACGGGGAAAGGGCAATTTTGAGCTACATATTTGAAACCCTCACGGATGCTACCCAATGGGCCTATTACCTTGGGTGATTTTTAATGTGTGTCCTTTACCTGTAACAAACTGTAACTGTGAATAGAACCACTTCCATTGTGTCCTGTGAGTCCCTCCAGTGAATAATTATACCTGAGGATGGTTTTGAGAACTTGCAGTGGTATCAGAAATGAGGGAAGTCTTGTGTGCACTCTTCCTTCTAACTTTGCAATGGGCTAACTTTCCCACTTTCCAACTCAGTTTAGATCTAAAATTATTTTTTAAAGCCACGTACCTGTGAAACCCCATTATCTGAAACAGATTTAAAAGGAGGTGCTGTAGTTACAGCAGCCATAGGGTTCATATCTGGTTGGGTGTCCTTTATCTTACTTGCTGTTGTCATCCTCAGTCCCATCTGCAGAAGCTAGGGCTATGCAGAGCAGCCTTGGAAAACCCTCATCACTGGCTAGATGCTCTGATAGAGGCTGTTAGAGGAAGGGTAGGGAAGTAACATTTTATGAACACCTACTGAATGTAGTGTTGCAATCTATTTCATGACATTTAGTTTAATTCTGCAGTCACCCTCGAAGGTAGGTATTTGCCCCTTTAACATGCATCGAAAGTAGGCTTAGAACAATTAGGAGCTAGCCCAAGGCCACACAGTGAGAACAGGCAGAGCTGGGATTAGAAAGTCAGCAGAAGTTCAACTTGATCCTTCAAAAACAGGGAGATAACTTGGGGGCTTGAGCAGGGCAGGGATTTTTACAAAATAAGCATTGGAGGAATATGTGGTGTCTGTGGAGCAGAGGGAAGAATGGAGGTGCTGGGAGATGGTTGAAAGATGAATAGAGTCACGGATAGCTGTGCTTCAAGCAGGCTGCTAGAGCTACAGTATAGATAAAATTTAACTTCACAGAGTCCTGACCTTTTAGATCAGCACTGAAGAAAAGAACCTCCTGGACCATTGCTCTCTGCCCCACCTCTTTAAATAGTGAAGAAAAAGAAACATCCTCTGTGTTTAAATTTTTTAAAAAGCTATTTCATTTTAAGTCACTCATGATTTCACCTGTCAAAGGACAAGCTTTCCCAGAACTAGGGGAAAAATGAATAAAACCTAGGAAAGATCACTAAAGAGCTCTAAAACATGAAAGTGTTTCAGTGGTATCTGTGAAAAAAATGAAAATCCTGGTGACCTCTGCCAAACTGGAGTCAAAAACAACTTACTTTGTGAAATGTAATTTCTTGACCTGAAGTATTCTACACAAAGAGTAGTAACTGGCAAACAATGTGGGGAATGGGGGAGCCGATGGGATAATAGCTAATGAGTGAGATTCACTAGCTCTGTTCTGTGCCCACCATGCATTCACTCATGTGATAATCACACTAACACTATGTGTGAGGCAGGTGTATTTAGACTACTCAGCTGTTATAGCACAATTGCAATTAAATCAGTCTATAATCCGTCATTTCATGTATATTTTTTTTTTTTTTTCTGGAATGTAAGTTCCACAAGGGCACAGACACGATTTGTCTTATTCTTTTACTCTTTACTATTGAATTCCCTGATGCTCTTGAGCCTGATCTCTAGTTGGTACTTGATAGATATTCTGAAAATGAACATTTAGTACCTACATCCCACCCCAAATTCAAACTCAGTTCTTCTGACCCTCAGGTAAAATTTTAGAAAATGCAACAGGGATTTAGGATGATCATTTAGGCTACTACAAACTGGCCTCTTAGCTTGTTTCTCAGTTGACCTTGGTTGTGTGTTTGCCTGATCGATATGAACTTCAATTTCTCATCTATGAAATGAAGCCCTGGATTTAATGACTTCTGAGGTCTCATAAATTTTCGTGAAGCTATACATGTGTGACTTCCAGTAGTTGGTGTTTTAGGTGAACTTATCTTTGATAGAAGTGAAGCCTATCATAGGTGATATTGGCCGTGCTGCAAACTTGCTTCTAATATTATGAGGTTTTTTCCTTCTCGGCTAGGGTATCCCAACAGATCCAGTAAAATTAGGCATCTGTTCCCAATAGTGGATTTTACTACAAATAAAAAGACCTGCCTCCATGTTCTGGTTCTGGCATCACCTGATGGTATTGGGCATCTCTGGCTTTCAAGTTCTCTGTCAATGATAATAATAATGCATAATAATAATAATAATAATAATGATAATAAAATCTAACATTCATGGATTGCCAATGCTATAGGCTGAATGCTTGTGTATCCCTCATATTCATATGTTGAAACCTCATGCCCTCTGTGGTGATATTTGGAGGTGGGGCCTTTAGGAGGTGCTTAAGTCATAGGGGCAGAGCCCTCAAGATTGGGATTAATGCCCTTATTAAAGAAGCCCCAGAGAATTCCCTTGTACCTTCCACCATGTGGAAGACTCAGTGAAAAGATCATCATCTATGACCCAGGAAGCAGGCTCTCACCAGACACTGAATATACCAATGTCTTGATCTTGGACTTCCCAGCTTCTTTAACTGTGAGAAATAAATTTATGTTGTTTATAAACCACTTAGTCTATGGTACTTTTTATTGCAGCCTGGGCGGATTAAGGCAGCCTGGTACTCTGCAATCACTTTTTATTTTTAATCTATCTGATTTGTAAGATAATGTTATCAAGCAGATATTTTTTTATTGCCATAAGTGACTATGGAGACAGAGATTTAGAAGTAACTTGCCCAGGGTCTCACATCTTGAATGTTGGTTGGAAAAGGAACTGAAGTAGATATCTCTGATCTATAGATTTAAAGACTTTAGCCATTACATTTATAGCTTTTTGGGGAGCGATTCAGAATGGATTTTGTTTTTTGTAGTATATAAGTCTTTGTGAAAATCTGATGGAAGTTATAGTGTGATTTCCCTAAAAAAATAATTATGATTAAATCGCCCGATATTTTGGAGGCAGTGTCAAAGATTTCATTAACTTCCTAAAATGTAGCAATTGGAAATTCTGGAAAAAAAATGAAAAAAGAACCCTTCCCCCCAAACCTGAACTAGATTTATTCTACAGCACCTTCTAGAATAGACTTTCAGAAGCTCATGAGGAAAATCTAAGAAAAGTCACAAAGAGTGCAATTAGCTCCTTTCACCATAAGTCTGTATACTATAGGTTTAGTTGTATTGAGGGCTAAAACAACCTCCTTACCTCCCTGTACGCTGAGAACTCAGCCTGGTTGCTGATTACTACCATTGTCACGAGTTTCCATGTTTGCTCCAAGTTCTCAGATTTCTGTTTTTCAAGTTTAATTTGCCCGGGACATTGCAGGAAGAGAAACCGTGGGGGCATGATTAAAAGCATATGGCGTATGAGGTGGGGAGGGGGAGCAGTCAGCACAGCAGAAGGGAGGAGGATTGCTAAATTGAGTGTTTCTAATAAAGGAGAGTGGGAGAATATTTGCTGCTTTTGCTTGCGATAAACTGTACTGTGTAATACTCCTCTCTCTTGCCCTCTAGGCCTAGAGTGTAAGATAGAGAAGGTTAGGGTACTGTGACTTTTAGGGTGTCCAGTTGTCGCATCTATCTGTCATCTATCTATCTGTCTATCTACCTATCTATCTGTCATCTATCATCTATCTATCCATCTCTCTCTCTTTCTCCTCCTCTCTCTGTCTATCTCTTCCTGGAGTGTTTTTTATATATTAGCTAATGATACAATGACGGGGTGTGTGTGTGTGTGTGTGTGTGTGTGTATTCTCCTGTTAAGCAAATGGAACCGTGGTGGGTCCCAAACCTGACCTGGCATCATACCCCTTGGGAGTGTTTTGAAGATATACATTCATAGGTTCACCCAAGACTCACTAAATTAGACTCTCAGGGGAGCCGGCATTTGCCTTTAAGTATACATCCCCCTTATGTGGCAATTATCTCTGTCAGAATTCTTCTATAGTAAAATAAAATCTAAAGCGACTCACAGGATATTACTACTGTAAAGGAATTAACACCCATTGAAGTGGACACTTGCAGATTTTTGGCTGCTTAGAGTCCATTCTACCTTCTGATTATAACAGCCATGTTTCACTTTAGGAAATAATCTCTCCCAATCACCGAAGATTTAATTGGATTTATAATGTACTAGTCTTGGGGCACCTGGTGGCTCAGTTGGTTAAGCACCTGTCTTCAGCTCAGGTCATGATCCCAGGGTCCTGGGATATAGCTTCAATACTTTGGGCTCTCCACTCAGAGGTGAGTCTGCTTCTCCCTCTTCCTCTGTGATCTCTTTCACTTTTGCTCTCTCTCAAATAAATAAATAAAATCTTAAAAAAAATACAATGTACTAGTCTTGCTCTCACCTAGCCAATAAGAAGTCAAAGAGATAAACTAGGTCAGTTGTTCTCTCTCTCAAGAGTGTATGAAGATATAGAAAGACAGATTAAAAAAAAAAAAAGAAGAGGAAGAAAAAAGAAGGGTTGATGCTCATTTGCTCTGGCATGGACATCCTAGTTAGGCTGTGCAGGAATTTCTGCTTCCAAGGTTCCCAGGACCTCTCTGGTCCCTGCCCCTTCCTGGCCTGGTTCTCCAGGCCTCCTCTCAATTATGTGAGACATTTGAATAAATGCTTCCAATAAATTACTTTTAGACCTAAGTTAGCCAGAGGCTACTTAGTCACTTATCCCAACATCCACCTGTCTAATCCAAGACATTTGTTTTATATAAGAAGTAACAGAGACCCTTAGACCCTGTTACTTTCCTAAGGATACCTGGCTAATAAATGGCGGCATTGGGACTGGAATCTGGATCTCTTGGTTTTAGGGATGAGCAGTGAATATTGGTTTGCCTTTATCAAATGGTTCCTTAATTTTGTTTAACCTTGGTGTGGTCTTCTAGGTTCTTTTGGAAGTCAGGTCAATAGGAATAATGTAACATTTATAAACAATTCTCTTTAGTTCTCAAAATATTTCATTGGCCATCGGGTCTTGCTCCCTGCTGCCCTGCCTCTGGCAAGTGGTGTTTCTAAAGATGAATGCTTTTCTCCTCTGGTGCACCTGGACCCATATGCCAGATCTATGGGGAGAAGACACTTTTTTCCCAGAGCCAGTGGTTGTCCTGAGGCCCCAAGTTATGGTATTGATTGAGGATGGTTGGGTTGAAGAAGTGGGTCAGCCATAATATTTTAATCTTGACTTTTCCCCCCAAAGACACTGTTGTATACATTATGTAGAAATATTCATGGTAGTTAAACCTCATCCTCAGAGATGGAGTCTGAGTTGGTTACAGTCTATTGGTTGAGGTAGAATTAAAAGACATAGGTAATAGAGGTTTTAGGAGATGCCTGAAAATAATTGTTTCTTCTTGATTGTGATGAATTCCTCCTTCTATTTCCATATCATTGAAAACACTGGCTTAATAATGGTTCTGTTTTAACCCATTTTTACCATTTCACACAGTTATTTTCATTTATATAGTACTTTATATTACATACTATTAAATTATTCCACTACCCCTATGCAGAAAGTAGGTTTCTATGAGTGAAGGGTTACCTCAAGAGGGGTTAATAATATGTCCAAGGTAATATATGCCCCATAAGTAGCAATATGGGACCAGCAACCTAGAAACCCTGAAGCCCCAAACCAGGGGCTTTGTGCCCTGGCTGCCCCTTCTTTTTCTTTGAATTGCTGTCATCATGGTGGCAGGTTCTTTGGGGGAAGAAACAAAGAGATAAGCATTGAATATACTAGAGAGGGCTTCAAGTCGGATGTGAGAGTTTTTCTGACTATAAATAAGACCTTACTCCATTGTGCCTCCACCACGCACTAGAGACTGAGTAATCTGTCAATCAATTTATTCATCAAAACATTTACTATTCTTTTGCTATGTGCCTCCAGTTTCAAGGGGAATGAATCATAAGACTTACCATGTTGGTTCATAAACTGGCCCCCACTCACGGAGGGCAAGGAGCAATGAAGAATAAGGCAGACCATTCCAATCTGGAATTCCATTCCAGATTGGCAGGTGACGGTCTCAATAAGCAAAGGAACTTACAAACAGGGCTTAACTTGAGCAGCCTCAAGATGGGTCCATCTCCACACTCGCCCTCCAGAATCTTAAATTTATATAGAGGACTTAAATGGGTTCAGTTATATATTCAGTCTAGTTGGTCTCAATAATACCTTTCTTGCATGAGGCTACAGACATCCTCAAAACAGCTGCTAGTATTGAAATAGCAGGCACGATGTACATTCCAAAGACATGGCAGGGGTGGGGTGGTCAGGAGCCTCCAATTGCCAGGGGTCCAGCTCACAGGTCCACCTGCAGTCACGTCCTCTTGATGACCTCCTCTAACACACCCTCAAAGAGCCTGCTGTCTAGTAGATTAGTTCTAAGGCTGAGTGAGATCAAGGAAAAAGAACTAACATTTTGAGGATAGCTAGCATATGCTAGTTATGTATATAATTTCAGATAATGCCTCTTACAGTTAGTTGTATAAGAGTCATTTTTCTCCCATAGATTCATAGCATTACATAGTAATGGAGGTATTGATCACAGTACCTGGCACTTAGTAAATTCTCAGTAATGACATCTATTAAATAATTACTTAAACACATGTGTGATCACTTTATACCATCATTTTTTTTTTAAATCATCATTTCATTGTACCATGGCTTACAAGATGATTTCTGAACTTCTAAGTGTGACTTATAATAAAGGCCTTCACTATCAACCTAAACAACACCCCCACACTTGTTATTTTATATTCTACTTTGTACAACTTAATGCTTTTTAAAAATTTTTTTATTGTTATGTTAATCACCATACATTACATCATTAGTTTTTGATGTAGGGTTCCATGATTCATTGTTTGCGTATAACACCCAGTGCTCCAGGCAGAACGTGCCCTCTTTAATACCCATCACCAGGCTACCCCATCCTCCCACCCCCCTCCCCTCTAGAACCCTTAGTTTGTTTTTCAGAGTCCATCATCTCTCATGGTTCATCTCCCCCTCTGATTTCCCTATTTGCTGGAATGAGTAAACTCCTATTTATCATTCACTATCTGGTTCTAAACTTATCTCCTTTGGGAGGATTTCTATATCCTTTCCTCCACTCTAGAACTTTTGCAGCACTATAATTATGTATTTTTGTAACTCTCTTTCCCACTAGTCAGTGAATACTTCAAGATCAGAGACTCTTTGTTAACATTTCCTTTCAATTTGGGTCCCAGATTTAGTACCTAGAATGAGGTAAGGTTTGAGCATATGTTTGCAAATTGAGTAGGTATCCACCTATTATGAACTGGAAAATTTTGGAGTCATACTTAAGAAAATATATATGTAGGTACAAACTGTTTTATGTTAGAAGGAACATTTTGAGAGAAGTAAAAACTGGCTTCTTTTTTCTTTTTTGCCAGAAAGGAGCTTTGAAATAATCCAAAATTATCTTTCAAAGGTGGATGGAGTATATTAGCTCCCAAGCTGAAGTGGCATTTGTTAAATATTTGCCAGATTTATCCCACAATGTTCACAATGGGTCTCCTCAATGCAATATTCATGAGTACATGTTGAACAACTGGATGATTCAACAGCATCTTAACATCAATATTAAGTAAGCACATACTATTGCCAGGGACTGTTTTAGACATGTTAGGGTAAAATCAAGATGGATAAAATAGAGTCCCTACCCTCAAGAAACTCATGATCCCATTGGGGAGACAGAGACCCATATATATTGAGATGCTTTTGACTGCAACCAAAGAAAACCAATTTAATCTGGTATAAGTTAAAGAGAGGGAATTTATGAAAAGAAGAAATGCTTGTCTCACTAAGGCCACAGGCAAGAATACAACTGGGACTAGGGAAGAGACTGGACACAGGACCTAGAAAACCATCAAGACTCTCTCCTCCTTGGATTCTGCTCCTTCTTAATTGTCTGCTTCTGCTCTTCCTGGACACAGTCACCTGTGCTCCTCTGATAACCTGTGATGGAAAAGCGCCACTTTTGTGTTTGTAACACAGTCTAACCTCTTACAGGGCTTCTCAATCTCTGTTTTTTCATCTTCTAGTCCTCTGCTTCCCTATCTTTTAAATGCTTTTTCATTTTTCTCCCCTCTCTGTCTTGATCCTAATTTTAAATTCTTAGGAAAGGCTCTGCTTGGCCCAACTTGTGGGGTGGCTCCTTTTGAGCCAATCAGTTGTGGACAGGGTGGGTTACATTTAAGAGGTAGGTTTGGGGACTCTCGCTCTGACCTGTTACTTTCTAAGATGTTGATTTGCATAGTAAGAAGTTGGGCAGACAATCCAATAGGTGCCTTCCATACAACAACGTATAATGTATTGTGAAGTAATATGATGTAAGGGGGGGATGAGAGCTTAATTCGTATTAATTCTGCTTTTAAGGGGCATGGGGTGAAGATGTTAGGCATAAAATAAAAAAAAAGTTGTGGGGGGTTGGCATTTGGTTTTGGTCTTTAAGAAGGATGTGGCACAGCAATCCCTGAGCTGAGTCTAAAATGCTTTAAAGCTATAACAGAGTAAGTAAAAATTAATAGCATGCAGGCAAATCACCTAAGTGCTTGCAATTCTGAAAGAACTCTCTGGAGGAAGTGTATCCTATAAATCTCATAAAAATAAATGAAAAATAATGTTAGTTATCAAAAACTAAGTGGGAGAGTATATTGTGTACCCAGGAAAGAGTATCCTTTTTTCTTCCTCCTAGCTCTGTTACAAAAAGTGTTAAGACATATTACCACCCAGGCTCTTGATTTGAAAATGATCCATGAGCCATGAAATATTAGTGGGAATGAGTATATTGGTGCTATGACCATTCTGGGATATTAAAATGCCATTGACATCCATCACTACCAATGTATAAAAATAACAAATGCTAATGAAATGACCCAAGTGCTGAGAGCATGCATTTTGGCCCTTGTCAACGTTTCCTTCATGAAATATAGGCCACTCTGCTTCTCTTGCTTACATCAGACTGTCTGGGAGAATATGCACTTCATTACTCCTCTGCATCAAAACTTCTATGCCCAAAATCATTAGGGGGAAACAGTGCCTTATCTCTTTCCCTTTTTTGCAGACCAAAGAGGTTATTGAATAATGGAGTTAATATTTCGGATTAAGGAATGGATTCCCTGGGCCCAGATAGTTTGGTTATATGTTTGCATTTATCAGCAAGTAGTATTTGTTATGGACTACATGTTTGTGTCTCTCCAAAATTCATATGTTGAAGCCCTAATCCCCAGTGAGATGGTATTAGGATGTGGGGCGTTGGGAAGGTAATTAGGTTTAGATAAGGTCACAAGGGTAGAGTTCCCATAATAGTATTAGTGTCCTTATAAGAAGAGAAAGAAGCAAGATTTGCTCTCCTGGATATGTGAGGGTATAACCAGAAGGTGGCTATCTACAAGCCAGATAGGAGACTCTCACCAGAAGTCTTCTCTGCCAGTGACTTGATACCGGATTTCCCGGCCTTCATAAATATGTGAAATAAATGTTTGTTGTTTAAGTCACCAGTCTATGGTATTTTTGTTAAAGCAGCTCAAACTAAGACACTGTTCTTCCCTGATAAAGCCTCAATGATATACTCTTTATAATAAGAAATGTTTGGCATTTATCTAATAAAAGCATGTGACTATAGTTGACAGCCATGCACTGAGGGTTATAAATTATATATATAAATTTTAAATTTTGGAAAACAATCAGAGGTGAAAAAAATGACATTCTTTGCGTGGTTTATCAAGTATCTATTGAATACCTACTATACGGAGCATTACTTCAGATACTAAGAATTGTCAGGAATAGATGTTAAGGAATTATGAGCTAATGTCCTTCTCATAGAAGAGGAGCCACGTGGAATAAATGGTATGAGAACGGTTATGGGGAAATATATCAGTGTCCGCTAAATATCATCTAAGTACAAATTGAGTAGAAAATGCCAAGAGAAACAGTGTTAAAGCAATCAAGACTTCAACAGATTCAAAAGCAAAAATAGTGAACAGATATTTCACAAAAGTGGAAATATTGCTGATTTACAAAGATGGGGGGTGTTTATTTTCATTAGTAATTGAAGAAATGCAAATCAAACAAACAAAACTGAGTACCCCAATCAAGTTGGCGACTTCTCTTTTGCTGTGTAAAGAAAATACTTCGTGCAGGCAGGTTTGCACAGCCCGTTGGGGAGTTACTTGGCAAGATGTGACAAGCATCTTCAAGTATTCACACCTTTGACTCTGGTAATTCCAGTTCTGGGAAACTTTATCCTAAAGAAATAGCTAATTCTAAAAAACAAAAAAGCTTTTTGAGGTGAACAGCAATGCCTTATTAATGGTGAAAAGTTGAAAACAACATAAATTCCTGAATTTGGGGAATAATTAAGTATATTATGATAAATCTACTTAAGAGCATTTGCTGAGTGCTTACACTGTGACAGATTCTGCCTTTAGTTTTCATAAAAACCTTATTATTATTCCAATTTTACAGATAGGAAACTGAGCTATACAGAGGATAAATAAATTGCTCAGGGTCACCCAAGTAACATGTGACAAGGCAGGGATTCAAATTTATTTTACAGATACTTAATGTTTATACAGCACACATAATACATGAAAAATACTTATGAAAATATTAAATTAAAACAGCCCAATACAATGTGAGACCATCGTATGATCCAAAGCTATGCTCCAGACCAAACATACACGTATATACATATATATGCGTATGTATACGTGGATAGGTACATAGATAGCTATAGATAGATATTCTAAATTTTGCTGGTTTTGAAGGTCTTCCTTTTGATTCTACATCATTCTCCTATTTCCCACTGCTTCTTTAAATGACTTTTCTACCATCTAGATTGTTTTTCTGCCCCTCTTCCTGCCTACATACATCATGTAATTTATACATGACTTCTCATCTTTCCTTAGGCTATCCCCTGCTCTCACCCTTCTGTAGATATTTTTCTTTTTTTTTTTTTAAATATTTTATTTATTTATTTGAGGGAGAGAGTGAGATAGAGCATGAGGGGGGGAGGGTCAGAGGGAGAAGCAGACTCCCCGCCGAGCAGGGAGCCCGATGCGGGACTCGATCCTGGGACTCCAGGATCATGACCTGAGCCGAAGGCAGTCGCTTAACCAACTGAGCCACCCAGGCGCCCTGTAGATATTTTTCAAAGCCCAATGTCAGTTCTACCTCCTCCAAGATCTAAGATCACTCCAGCTCATGCTGACTACTCAGTTCTCTGATATCCCTTGCACTGATAGATGACCTGTCACGATTTTTCCACTCTGTCCCACACTGTCTCATTTACCCATTGTTTCATGGGTATTTGTGTGTTCTCTCAACTGGCTTGCCTGCTCCTCGAGGATAGAAGTGACTTCATATGTCTCTTTATCTCTCTAGCAGCTCTTATCAGAGGATTGAGCACAAAAAAGGCAAGGCCCCAACATGTTGATTCATTGAAACAAGTTTTAAGTTCCAAAAGCCTTTCTTAAATGCTTATTGTTGTTATATTTGTTGCTTTTGCTTTAAAATAGAGAAAATTTTAACAGGGCCTTATTTCAAATACTAAGAAGAGGAAGTCTGATAGAGAAGTCAGACTTCAACACTTCAAAGAATAAGAGAATATTCAAATTGGAAAAGACCTTTAGGATCATGCAGTTCAACTCCTCATTTTGTCAATAAGGAAAAGGAGACCGAGCACTTGGCCCAAGTTCTGTAGAAGTAGAATTAGAACTAGAATCCAGGGCTCACAATTCCCAGATGGGAGCCAAGATAGACCAAATGACACGGTACTGTTCCCAACCACAGTAGGTAACTCCTCCGTTCCCCTTGGGCTCCATTCCACACTTCCCTGGTTTTCCATTTTTGGTTTTTTTCTAGCCCAAAACATGAACCTCAAAGCCCAATCATTCTCAAAATACGAAGGTCCTGAAATAAGCCCCCTTCCCTGCTAAGTAAGAGAAGAGAGAGTTTACTGAACCTCTTTCTCTCTCCTGGTCCTTTTCGCCCTCCTGATTTTCTGCAAACTCTGGCACAGACTGCCCTGCGTGTTTCAGAAGTTTTAGATTTTATTAGAAAGAGCTGTAACGTTTTGACCACAGTACATCAAGCCCTCTGACGTGCAACCACATGGCCAACTGAGAGTCTCTGAACCCATAATTTGACACTTGCTTTTACTTTTAAAAAATTCATTAATCTTCATTAGGTATCCCATTCTCCATCCAGGTCAACAGTGGCATTTCCTGATCCTACCATCTTTTTTGGGAAAAATTTTTTTCTCTGATGACTTGGGTGAATGAGTATACACACTCACAAGATCATGGTTCCTAAATGCTGTTTATTATGTAACATATGGTGGAAAATTAAAAAGGCATGCAGCAGTCACTAAGGTGTGCTAGCTAGCAGTCCCTCACTGATAGCGACTCCTGGTGGTCCACCATGGCCAGAGCTGTGGCCCTGGTAGCTCACGTTACCTGCAGCTCAGGACAGTACGCTCTGAGAAATGATTGAATGTGACTTTTCATGCTTCCCTGAAGCCTGCTAATGGAACCTCGCATGATGATGCAGAAGGCAGCTTGCATTGCAACACACTGTAATCTGGCTGGAATTAAATGAGCTTAAATAACAAATGCTCAGATCGTGGTTACTAATTAAGAGTGATGCCAGAATGCCTATAAGTTTTACATATGTTCCTCATTTGGCTGAAATTTTGACAATGAGTAATGCAACACAGACTCGGTCACCTGACCTCCAGGCAGCCGTGCTAGTTGGCTGGGAGCTAAAATCCCAGTGAAAACCCTGAGACTGTGAGTCAGACTGTGCCCTAAAGACCACTGCATTAACAGGGTAACCAGTCTGGGCATATTGTATGTGTCGAGGGGGCGGGAAGGGAAGGGTGGCTAGGGGGTGCTTTGCCTTGCAATGAGGTAAGAACAGATGCCAAGACCAGATACTAGGGAGGGGGGCATAAATAATTAATAAAGGCCTTCATCCCCTAGCAGCTAAATATATTTAAGTGTGTCTTACATATATTTTGTTCCCAGGAAATAAGGGGAGACTGAATACAAAGAGAAATATCATGTCCTTTGTGGCCACCCCTCTCCAGTGACCTTCTTAGAAGATGTTCCTTGCAACAACATTATAAACCATACAGCTTCAAGTGCAGGACCTGCCCCTCAGCACAGCCAAAGTTCATTACTGGTGAGATGCAGTCCCTTCACCAAATTCTCAACTTCTCCTTGGGCTCTGCTCATCATTGCTTTTGTCTGTTTTTCCTTGTTCTAAACCTTAGCCCTGCTCCCTGTTACATGCTGTTTCCAGATAGTTAACAGATTTCTTTTACTTGGTCTTGAACGTTGTTCTGGGATCCACCTCAGCACACGGTCAACACTGGGATGTGATCTAGTCTCATGAGACTCACCTGGTCTTTGCTACTTTTGGCCTCACCACAGTACCACCCCCAACTTCCCTCCAATTGTATCCCTGATATTATGACAAACTTTCATTTGCAATTAATCATTTTTTTTTTTTTTTTTTTTTACTTTAAAGAAAAAAAAAATAGTTCTTGTAGCTATGTGTCTATCTTACTCTCAGCCTGCTTCTCACATCTGTATAACCTGCCTGGTCACATAGGACCCTTCCCCTGGGAGGACTGTTCAGAGATTCTATCATCACAGTTTGGTGGCAAAGAGCATAGGCTTTACATCAGACAAACCTATGTTCTAATTTTGGGCTTTTCCAACTGTGACAGATGACTTTTTCTGAGTCTCAGTTTCTCCTCTATAAAGTGTAGATAATAATACCTGCTAACACAAAGTTGTGAAGATTAAAGGAAATAATGTACCCACCACATTTAGCACAGGACTGGTACAAACAGGCAGTCAAAAATAGTAACTAATAATATTATTAACATTCCTCTCCTTCTCTGGTTACTTTCTTTGTGACCTGAATTTTTGGTGTGAGTCAACAGTATTGGGTGGTAGGGAGTAGAGATGAATGCTCCAATTTAGTAGATTGTTGAACACTCTAAAACTTCTTCAGGGCTACACAAGAACTGGGCCATTGTTATAGTCATCCAAAATTCAGAACTTTGATAAAAAAATTTTAATACATCACTAATCAGACAGACTTCCTTTCTCACCTTGGACCAGCTTACACAGAATCTCTCCCACATTTTCAGAATAAGGAGATTGTGACCAATCTGACAAAAAGTAAACACTACTTTTGGGTTGGGGACTTGGGAATTCTAAGACCAAACAGCAACTCAAGTTACTGTAGAGTATGTAAGACAGATGTGAAGGTCCAACAATCTAATTTCCCTCTGTGCTAAAGCTGGTGAACCATAGAAGACAGTTTTAACTAAAGAGAAAATCTACCGAGGTCTCCTGCCGGGCGTTGTGTTATATGAATGGAGTGAGTTTTAATTTTAGTCTGCAGATATGAGCTCTGTAACACAGCACCACTGTTACCAGCAACCCTGGCTTTGTCAGAATGGCTCTACCTTTTTGTAACCCTAGCAGCTTGGCATCAGAGTCTCGCGTTTCAGTGTATTAAATATTTACCAACAACCTACTGGCCATATGTCATGGGAGTGTGTATGGTGACAGACTCACTACTCGGCACCTTTTCAAGTGGATTCTGTAGGATCTGCAGGGTTTTGTAGGCTCATAGATCCTTTTTAATAACTTAGTCTTTTGTTCTTTTTTGTCTTCCTGTTTGCTAAGCTGGTATCAATATCATATGCAGGTTCTGAGGGAGTGAACTTGTTCAGTCATTCCTCCCTCTATATTCTTTCTTCTTGGCGTGCCATGAAGGGTATCAGTATTCCCTATTCATTGCTTATTTATCTGACCATACTTGTTTTAGCTAGTGTGCAGGTGCAGAGGCCTTCAGAAAATGAAATTATTCTGAGATTTGAATTCTTACTTTGCTTATTTGCCAATGAGTTCTGATTCATTTTATGCTGTTTAAAGGAAAACTCACCTGGACTCATGAACTTTGGATTTAAACTTGTTGGGTCTTCAAATTGAAAGCCATTCCATAGAGAAAATATAGTAGTTTATGACATTAGGCACCACTTGAGAGGTGTTTTGAAATAAATTGTATATCTGGTTGGAATTGACTAATCCTAATGAGGAATCAGATATTCTCCATCTTAATACCCCAGATCCACTCAACAGATATTTCTTGAGTGTCTACTATGTTTTTCTCTCTTTGCTAGGCATGGAGCTAAAAAGATCAATAAGACTGTTTCTGCTCAAGGGTCATGGGACTGGTTCATCGAGTTTTTTGAAAGCGGTAGTTTTTTTCCCATGCCTTTACTTATACAAAATGACTACTTTTATTTGTAGAGAAACTTACTTAAAGCAAACATACTGTTAAGAGTACATAAATTCATAGTTTTATCAGCTATTTAAGGCCAATGTTACTTTTCACTCTCCCACTGTCTTTACAATCTATAATCTTTGTAGATTTACAATAATGGATCTACATGTGAGTTTTTCAACTATTGTTGGTATATGAGATATTCCTGACTTTTGATTCTTCAAGAAACCTGAATATTGTGTCATTTTCCATCGGGTGAGGGAAAAATGAAGATCTTGATCTGAATTTAAGGCTATTAAAGGCCTTGATGTTCAGTGTTCCTCAGTTGATGCTATTTTACGTGTATTGTATGAAATGAAGACGTGTCATTATTTTAGAGTTTCAATTCATTCCGAATTTGAGCACCAAAGCAAGGAGAGCTCTTGAGAGTTAAGTTTGAATCAGAAGTCAGCCATGACCCAATATCTACTTTCCTCACAGTCCAGTACCATATATATACTCAATATTGCTAGGTAATCATGTTTCAAGAATATCAAAATCCTGATTATACAAGTGATAATACATGATAATAAATGAAGTGAGAAAAATGACTTATTGGCTATAACCAATCACAATTATTTAATATTTTAATGTATCAGTAGGTAATGTGCATAATAGGAGGCAGTGGTTTTGTCTACCAGCCTACAACAGGCAAAGGTAGAAAACAACATGTTTCAATATAATAAAACAGCATGCACTGGTTGTATTATGTGTGGCACCTTATGTTATCAGTTTCAGTTTACTGTGATCTATATGCAGGATCCTTAAGTGCTTAAGAAATGAGGTATTCTGGTTAGTGCATAAGCAATGTCAGTGGAGAGAGCTCAGACTTGAGAATTAAGTGCTAAAGTTGCTGTTCCTGGTTTTACTACTTAATTTTAAAGACTTTCACATATTCAATCTCATTATCTTGTAATGACCAAGATGAAGAAATTGTCCAGGTACCAGTGATTTCAAAACAACTGGTTGATCACAAGTAATAACACTAGAAGCTCATATTTATGTTGTGTTTACTAAAGTGCCAAGCACTTTTTTTTTTTTTTTTGCCAAGCACTTTTTTAAGTGTTCTCCATATATGTATTTACTCACAGCACCCCTAGGTAGGCACTGTTATTTCTCCATTTTATAGTCAGGAAACTAAGCCACAGATGTAATAACTAAATTGCATACAGCTTCAGGCTTGTGTAGGGAGAAGTCAGTGATTCCAGTTCCTTACTTTGTGAACTTGACTATCTTAGGCATATATCACTGATTCATTAATTTGGCTAATTCAACAATATTTACACAGAGCTTAATCTGGGTGGGGCATAGCGCTCTCTATTGGGTGACAGCAGGCACAGGACCTCTCTGACTGACCTAGGAGATTGTAGTCCAGTGAAGAGAAAGATGAGCAAGCAAATGATCACACTTTAGGGATATCATGGGGTGCTAAGGAGCCATACCACAGGAGGATATAATCTTGGTACAAGCTATGCAGAATGTGGCGTGTGTGTGTGCACCCATGTGTACTTGGGAAATGAGAACATGGTAAAGGTTGGGAGGAAGAAAAGTAGAGAGCAAGAACATTCCAGGCTGAACACACAATATTGTAGTACTATCTCAGGGGCAATGAAAATTATTCATTTTGGTTAGAGCAGATTGGGTGGTCGAGGCTAAAGTGAGTGATTGAGAGAGAAAATGAAACTGGAAAAAGCCTGCAACAGCCAAATCACAAAGGTCTTTATTTTAAACCATGTTAAGTAGTTTGGGTTTTATCTTAAAACTTTGTCTTAAAGACAACCCTCTATCCCCTTGTACCATGTCCATGCTATTCATTATTAATCAACTGTGACAATGAGCTTCAGAACCTTTCTCAACACAGCTCTCTAGGTAGCCTGTAAAAAAAAAAAAAAAATGAATAGGAGTTGGCAATGAAGTTGAATTTATAAAGGTTATTTTTCTCAATTCAATTCTAGAAACTATTTCATTTCATCCTTATTTACAGATGAGGAAACTGAAGTTCATTGAATGAAAAAAGTTACATTTCTTCCATTTAGACCTGAGCTAAGAAAAGTGTGCCTCTGCTTTTTCTCCCAAGATGACAGCTCTATGTTCTTGACTCTATCAGTCCTAAGCAGGGGTCAAGCTCCACAGCTCCAACCATCTGGGAAATACCAAGTCAGACTCCATTCTGGTGTCCATCCATTGCAGATTTGAACACAATTTGTGTGTGTGTGTGTGTGTGTGTGTGTGTGTGTGTGTGTGTGTGCGCGTGCGCATGTGCGTGCGTGCGTGCACATGTCAGCTAATATTGGGCTATTTTCTTTTTCTGTTTCTAGATGTGAAAGTGTTTATTCCACTTTCTCCTATATCAGATAAGAGATCTTGTTGTCTTCCATTGAGCTGGGATCATTGAGGAGCTAAGTTTGTTTGTTCATAACTCTGGGTGTGGAAGGTTGAGGTGATAAGAAAGTTTGTTCATAACTATGGGTATGGAAATAACACATCTATTTTACAGCTTCTCCTCCTTTTTCTTTACACACAACAGCTGATTACACTCCTCCTCTTGGGCAATAGGAGTTGAATGCTTCTAAAGAGCTTCAAAACATGAAGTTTATGTTCAGGAGTGGGGGTAAGAGAATTTCCATGCCTCAATGTCATGTACTCTTCCATAAATGAAAAGAGAACTCACTGGAACTTTTGTTGGCAAAATTTGAAAATAAAATCAAGTGAAAGTTACACTGATGAAGAAATTAAGGCTCAGATGTTGAACAAATTCCCCAGGCACAGAGCTAGGAAATGCACGGTCAGTGTTTGCGTGCTTGTCCTAGTGATTTCACACCCTGTAGTCCAGCCCTTGTAGCAGGTGGCTACTAGAATACAACTATTATCTCTGAGGAGTAAGATGCCGTTTTCAGTCATGATTATTATGGCATTATGGGAGGCAGCATGGACTCGAGCCAGCCTCTGTGGCTGGGCTGGCTTGAATTTGAATCCCAGCCTGGCTATTTATAAGCAGTAGTGTGACCTCAGGCAAGTCGCCTAACCTCTCAAACCCAATTTCCTTATCTGTATAATGCTAATCATGCTTCTTCTCTGGCTGGCTTGTTAGGACAATTGCATTAAATCAATGTTTTTCCAATTTGAGGGTTCACAGAATCACCTGGAAGACTTGTTAAAACATAGACTGCTGACCTCATCCCAGAGTTTTTGATTTTGCAGGTCAGGAATAGGGGCTGATAATTTATATTTCTTACAAGTTCCCAGGAGGCGCTGATGCTGCTGGTCCAGGAATGGCACTTTAAGAACCCTTGTATTAGATCATATATATAATCATATGATATATATATGGTGAGTAGTTTGCTCAGTGTAAGTCATTCCTTTCCCCTCCCTAACAGAAAACAAAAGTTTTGAGTGAATGGGAAGACAAACTAGAAAATTTTGAGTAGGGAAGAAAAGAAAGAAGGGAAGGTACTCTGTTAATTAAGATGCTGTCACTTAAGGCAAACCCCCAAGGGAAACTATAGGAACAACAGATCCTGAAAGAAGGGCAGTATAGTAGGACCTAGGAAAGTAGTAGGATCACAAGAGTAGAAAGGGAAGAAGATCAAAATCAAAGCTCAGCAACTATTATCTGTGGTCAAAGGCAGGCCTGGCTGTGACCTCTTGTTTGGTTTCCTAGGCAGTTGCCCTATTAGCCTTCATGGATCACTGACAGTCTTAATGCACCTTCCAGTTTGCCTAGTGCAGCCACATAATTATCCCCCTTGTTCATCTCAATAAACCTGTATGGCAGGGACTGGTATTCCCATTTTATGGATTTGTAAACTGAGGCCCAGGATGTTAAAGGGTTTGCCCATGGTTATATAGATAGTGAAGATTTAGAACTTAGATCTTGAGCTCTCCAAATCCAAATTCCTTTTATCCCCCTCTATGCTGACTTCTTATGTTTCTCTTCTCAAAGTATTATATTTAGTCTCTGGGCCTAGAAACTAGCCCCAAGAAAAAAAGCTGATGTGTTCAGAATCTGGTTCTTAGGCCACGCATCTTTTGCACCTTGAGGTGATAAGCATGCTTGAGTTGATCCTTCTACTTCCAGGCCTGAGCACTGGGCGCCTCTTATTTGCACAACCTTCTGCCCAGGCAGAGCCCACACTGATGGCCCAGGCACCTCCCAGAGCAGCACTGGGATTTTCCGGGATCTGGTCGGCCTGCTTTCTTGCCTTTTCATAACACGCACTCTTTGAAGATGTACATGCAGCTTTCTCTTTGCATTATTTAAGAGATGGTTTCCAGTAAGGGAAACGGTTGAATTCTAAGTCTCCCTGTGATGCTAGTTTTAGGATTTTCTAACTTAAAAATAAAATTGCTTTTTCTTCCTTCACTCATTTATTTGCTGAAATGCCGGTAAATGGTACCAGTGCTCTTCCCAAACCGAAGCCACTGCTGTGAAAACACAGGGGATTCCTCTTCCATGGTGGTCAGAAATTTTTTGTAAAGCATCTCCTGTGAGAAAATACCAGCTCTAGGCTAGTCAGTGATCATTTGTATCACAAGTGAAGTTGGGCTTGTAAATGATAGACTGATTGATGAATTGATTGCTTCTTGTATCCCTTCAGCATTGACCCTAAGGATAAGTAAGAAGCCATCTCTAAGCCTGGGAAAGTATAGCCTTGACGGAGCAGATCTGGTATCCTCTATGAATCTGATGTAAAATTTGGAAGAGGAGCCCTTTACTGTCAGCCTCATAGAAGCTGCAACAATCAATACTTGTTTTATTAGGAAAATAATGTATGTCTTCCATCAGTCAAAGAGCCCTTCCTAATTTCTGGAGGCTCCCTTTATTGTCATTTTCTTTCCTCCTCAAACTCTTAGTGTCTATTTCTTTCCCTTTCTTTCTTTCTTTCTTTCTTTCTTTCTTTCTTTCTTTCTTTCTTTCTTTCTTTTTTTTTTCCTTCAGAAACTTGTCAGCCTCTCTGATTATATATCAGAGTAGTTGCACAGTTTGTTCTAGTCTCAAGATGCCCTCTATCTTTGTTGCCTCCAAATACAGCTGGGAAACCACAGATACCCTTTCCTTATGTTTTTGTATCTGTGGATCCTGCTTCACTCGCACAATCCTCCCGCCTCTCACTGATTCCTTCCCAGGGTATAGGAGAGACTGCACCCCATGGCTGCATTTGAATAATTCAGCCCCTTTCTCTCCTTCTTCTCCTGGTGAACCCACTTTCTTGCAGAGAGCACGTGCTTAATGAAAAAGACTGTGTTCCTACATACAGAAGGCCACAGCTTTCTGGGACTGTCTGTGACTTCATAGATGTCTGCTAATTTTGGAGTTCAGTATAAAGAAACCCGCTCACCAATAGATACAAGCTACATTCTCCAAAATCAGCTTTATTATAAACTGATTATAAGGATGATATTTTAATTATATTAATAAGGATTCAATTGTAAGGATGATATTTTAGTGCCTGCCTGCTTTATTATTCTGTCTTATTTCTCAATATGTTCAGAATTTGGGTGGGGAAGATTTAAGGTATTATTGATTTGACTCTTTCAAGGCCCAACAAATGGAAAAACCCTCGGCCTTTACATTTAAAGTGTTTGTTGCTATTTAATATGATAAAGCCACATATCCTTTCTTCAACAGATATGTTGATTGAGTTTCACATCTGTGCCCAGCATTATACCTGATCCTACCAATACAAAGATAAGATTCCTTTCCTCAAAGAGTTTATGGGTCAGTAGGAAAGACCCCATGAAAGGAGGAATTGCCTTGCACTGTGATGTTTGTTATAACAATAAAAGTTTGTACAAAGTGTGAAGGAAACTTAAAAACAAAAACAAAACAAACATGTCATGGTAGAAACAGCAAGGCCGGGAATTTTATACACACTCCAAACCCTTGTAGAAATCCTAGAATCAAGGTTTCCACGCTATAATTTTCTTTTTCCCAACTCATAATCGAATATTCTTTTGCTTTTTCCTTTTCATAACATGGCAAATAAGATGTTGGGCTCAGCATTCTCAGCTCTACAGTTAGGCATGTTTAAGTTCCAATCTGGGCTCTTCTCTTTGTTCGTGGGCTTTGGGTGTTTTAACTTTATCTTCAACTCAGCTTTGTCCTCTGGAAAATAGGAATTAAATAGTACCCATTTCTTGGGGTGCCTGGGTAAAGTAAATCTAATAATATCAATGCTTAGCTTGATACCTGGTACAGAGTAAGTACTCATTAAATATCAGTATTAACTTTTATTATTATTATCACTGTTCATTCAACATTAATTCAAGAAATCTTTATTGAGCACATCTTAAGTGGCAGGCACAGTTTTAGGGCCTGGAAATCCTTAGGGAATACAGTAGGTTGAATGAATATAATGAATTTATTTTTCTCCCTCAGGGGTCTAAACCTTTCCATTCTCTAGTTGAACATGGTTATATAGATAGTGAAGGTGACCTTTTTTTCTTTTGAAAGATCCTCATTCTGAAGGTTTGTAGGTAAGTTTAGGCAGAACAGTAGGTGTGAACTTGGAAGTTATTGAAGTAGATTCTAATCATAAGTGGATAGTTTTCATTTGGGGGATACTTCAGCCTGGGAAACTTTCATCTTCATATACTCTTTGATACTTTGATGTATAAGTCACATAACCATATTTTCCAAATAATAAGTCAAGACCCATTGTCTGATATTGATGAAAACCAAAAACATCTGCATCCACACAACTTACTGTTCCACAATAATATGACTTTTTCTTTCCAAAGTCTTCTCCAACATGATTTTACTACTCCAGAAAACTTTTGCCCAACAAGATAAAGGTTCCAAAAAATGACTCCTCTTTCTTTTAAAAAACTTCCCTAAAACATATTTAAAACTGCTCAGTTTTTCAATAAATACCATTAAATAGTTATTTATTCTCCATGACTCTTGAAACCCTGCTTTAAAATCTTCACTTTCCTATATCCACCAATCCTATTGTGACATAATCCCTAATCAAATCCAAAGACCCACTTTAAACCAGACCTCCTAACCTCATAAATATCCTAGCTTTGTCCTTCTACCTTGAGACATTATTTTATCTTTGTTGAAGCAATGAGTTCTCACATCAGTAAGCAATAAACTCAGTTTTGCTTGATCAATAGGTTTTTTTTTTTTTTTTTGGTGATATTTTCACAATTACACATAATATTTAAAATTTGGCTTTGTCACGACTTTATCTTTCTAACTATATTACTTTGGGCAAATCCCTGAATTTTTGTCAGCCTGGGTTTCCTAAATAGAAATAATAAGAAAAGAGTGAATTTATAGGATAATTGTGAAGGTTAAATGAAATAAACCACTCAAAGTTCATTCAGCTCTGAACTATAGCTAACAATAAATAATAGCAAGAAAATGAAACATCATGATTTGTGAGTCCTTTGGCCTTTGCACTCCTCCTTGGGATTTGGTAGCTTGGTTATAAGAGCAGACTTTACAATGTGGCTACAAGATGCTCATGAACACATTGCACTTTGGGGTGTACTGCTTGATTCTCTAAGTGGAAACAAAACACTGGCGGAGTTAAAACATTCCTTACAATCTTTTCCAAGCATTTCCCAGCTCAGCAAATTTGGCCAGACTGGCAAAAATCTTAAGGAAATAAATTTTCAGAAGAAATAAGCAGAGGAACCATTTTGACGTGATAAAGCTGTTCATGCTGGTAGTGGAATGGATTGCCAATTGGCTTCATTTAACTTAACTCTTGGTCCCAGACAGACAGGCTCCGGGGGCCAGGGGTGGATCACTCAGCAGCCTGGGAGCAGACTCTGTGACTTGATGAGAACATGCGTCACCAGTTCTAGGGACTTTGCTTCCAACTTTGAAGAGGAGAAATGCATAGCCAATAGCAGTTTTGACTCTTTTTGTTGTTCAGAAATTGATTGGGATTTCATAAGTCTTCAATTAAGTGGACTCTCTCATTTTATATTGGTTTATTAAATATTTAATGGATTGATTTATTATTCAACGTATATTTATTAAGCACCGTCTCCATATGAAGCATGTTGTACCTCAACATTCACCTAGTTATATGGGATAAGTAAATAAAATCATCAAAGTTTGGCACGTTAAATGTTATGGAATGTCATTCACAGGTGGACCTGGAGGGAAGGAATTAGCTGGGGAAAAGCAAAGACCTTAGTGACATAGTTTTCATTTATTTGATTTTCAATTTACTCTTGACTCAACAACATAAGACCAGTAAGATAATCGTAACATTTCTGTACTGTGCCAAACAAGACGAGATGAGGATAATTATCACTGCCCTGCTGAACTGCATTTAACCGGCCCATTATTGCATGCTGTCAGGCAGGCTGCAGCCAAAACAGCGTCCTAAAGTACAATAGTAATGTGTGACAAAGACCTGAGTATGGCAAAGTGAGGCCTACTGCATTTTCTTGTTGAAATTACAAATACCTCAATAGTCTAGGACATGTCTATTCTATGTGATATAGTTAGATTTCAGGATACTTGATTTGGTTATTGCCTGACTACCAAATTGCAGAACATTCTCCCTGGCAAAAGGTCTATGTTGAGTGAGAGTAGAAGGGAGCCAAGGAGACTTAGTGTATGCAATCTTCATGCTAATAAAATTTACATAATCCCTTTTTACATTAGACCAGTTGTTTTAAGTATGACATTGCTTATAGTCTGCTTTCAAGTACTGTCAACATGATCACGGAAAAATTAATCAAAAAAAAATTTTCTAGACCTATAAGAACTTCAGACCAGGACTTCTGAGCCGAGGAGATGGTTCCAGGAAGTAGGAATGAAGAATCCGGGAGAGCAAGACAGGGAAGGAGGGAAGGCCAAGGCCCAGATAAACAATTGAAGCAGCTGCTGGCGCAGCTGAGAGGTAGGAGAATGTCCCTCAGGATCACCCATCTGAGGGAACGAGACTGATGCATGTATTTGCTCACCAGCTCCTTCCTCCATTGATTATTACCTCCAGAGTGATTCTCTGCAGTCCAGTTGAATGGACTCCTATTCCTTCAGAGAAGACTTCTAGACAGAGCTGTAGCCAAAGGATGCTAGTAGAGGGAGGTGAGTCTCAGCTCTCTGGAAATTACACACTACAGATGCAGCTGCAGTCAAGGGCAGGCCAAGGGGATCTGAAGAGGGGCACCAAAGGCATCTCCTATAGGTAATTAAATGGGCTCTCTTAGGTACACATGGCCTTTCCTTTTTAGACATCTCATTTCTTCTCTTTCCCTCAGAGTTGAGTGCCAAATCAAACCAGATCTTTTGAAAGAAATCATCTTCATTGGCCTTGCATAAATACCCCTGTATTCTCAGAAGTGGATGTGAAGATTCAAAGAAAAGAATTTCTGTTAAAATGCATTTCTAAAAGCATGTATAATTCAAAACGTCTGCATCAAGGAGCATTTTTATCACCTCAGCTTCTCTAAAAAAGGACCAGGAAAAAGAAGTAAGAGTTTGTCCATGTTGTGGAGGTAGGAAGTATATTTTTATCACTTATGTAATGGCTACAAAAGGAGCTTTGGAGACCATCTTCATCATGATTTACCACACGGGCCAGTTTCCTTCGTTTTCTCTGTAGCAATTTTGTTGGGGGCTATAAGCAACCACTGGCCATGAATGTCTTTCTTCTCTTCCCTTCTTCCCACTAAGGACGTCTGTATATACCTGGACATTTACTTCAGATCTGAAGAGATAGATAACCTCAACGTTTACTTCAATGTCAGGAAGATCCCTTGCAAAGAGGTTTTTTTTTTTTTTACAGATAGAGTTCAATGCAAGCTATCCTCTGGTGGGCGCTCTGGGACGTCAGAGGGGATGGAGGGAGCTTGGCTCACCCAAAGGCAAGGAGCAAAGGCTTTTCTTACTCTTTTATTGGGATAAAAGCTTGAGTTGTCTGAAGTTCTTTTTGCAAATAGTTTCAAAGACTGCAAAGCCTAGGAAAAAAAAAAGATTGCATAGCAAATAATGACAATTCTGACATACCAAAAGTCTTGTGAGGTCCTCTGATAGACTTATCCTGAGGCTGGTGGGAGAGGTGGTGTGACTCAGAGCTCAGGAGAGTGAAAATGGAGGATTTCCAAACATATGTCTTCTGTAGAGCTACTTTGCTGTTATGACATCGGAAACGGTCTGTAGGGAGCAGAGGAGAAACCAGGGGCAGAAAAACCAGCAGAATGATAAATGACCTCAGAGTTGATGGATTTCATCCCAGCATTCCCCTGGACCCACAACTAGCAACATTTTCATACAACCCCAAGCTGAAAGATGAAAACATTTCATCTTATCTTTTCCACGGTTGTTTTTTCCTCCCAGTGAACAAGATTGTAATCCTGAAGGCTAGCACCTTCAACGTAGGCAAAATGAAGAAGCTGCCTGGCCTGTGATAGGTGCTCAATAAATATCTGTTGGAAAGATTGAATAGTATATTATGGTGTCATATACAGACAGGTAGACTTGGAGTAGGGAAAAAAAAGTAAAAGTTCTTGCCCCGGCTCTGTGACTAGTAACTATCCTCATTCTCACTTTATTTGTAAATTGAAACATTAAGCCCCTATAGTGTACAAGCCTCAGTACTATGAAGGATATACTAAAGAAATTTACATCTAAGAAGTAGTCTTTGTTTTCAAAAAAGATGATAATTTCTTTTTTTTTTCAAAGATTTTATTTATTTGAGAGAAAGAATGAGAGAGAGAGAGCACATGAGAGGGGGGGAAGGTCAGAGAGAGAAGCAGACTCCCTGCTGAGCAGGGAGCCCAATGCGGGACTCGATCCCAGGACTCCAGGATCATGACCTGAGCCGAAGGCAGTCGCTTAACCAACTGAGCCACCTAGGCTCATAAATTCATAAATTCTGAGAAGAGGAATTTATGAATAGCATAGTGATGAAGAGCTCAGACACTGGAGTCAGTGTGACTTGGGTTCAAAACTCTGGTCCTCACTCAGCAGTAAAATGGAGATATTGATAAATTCTGCAGGTGTTGTGAAGATAAAATAATGCATATGAAGCACACAGCACTGGAACATAGCATTCAATAAAAGTAAATTATTAATAATTAGTTAATTATCAACAAGTGATTATAATAAAAGCCAGATACAGCTAACATGTTAGCATATTCTTCTGGAGTGAGTGGAGTGGATGAGAAGCTTTATAGTGACTGACACTGTGAATGGAGAGGGGTAGGGTGTTTGCAGGAGTCTTTAAAGTCATTTTTGATTTGTCTCATAAAGCTGAGAAGAGTTTCAGTGGAACACGAGAGAGAAAAATCCTCCCTATGAGGAGAGATGCAGTAATGTGAATGTCCAGATAAGGGAAAGGCATCGCTGAGATAGCCTATCATGAAGAGAGGGTTGGTGTTATTAGAGATCCCGGGAAACTTCACAAACAACACTTACACTGTAACAATTTTCTCTTCCTTCGGGAACAAATGGGTTATTATCGTTCTTAAGTATGTCCGCTACTATTAGCTGCCTACCTAATTTCACTATTCCCCTTCTTCCTTCTGCTTTACCACTAGAACTGTTTTGGTAATACGTGTCAACCTGCGCATTTAAAAATGTTCACCTCCCCTGATCCTTTGCAGCTAGACAATGCTACAAGACGCTGTTCCAGGCCTTGGAATTCAAGCAAAATTCTAGTGGAAGTGGGGAGATTTCTGGGCAAGCAATTATATTCCTAACAAAAAGAAACCGTTTCATCTGATGAGTAACTTTTGCCTTCACTTCTCAATCCTTTCCTGCTTCTGTGCTGAATACAGAAACAATGTCTGGGGGAAGAACCATCTTGTACAATAAGGACCAAAGCCATCCACTATGGATGGTAGAGCAAGATGCTGGATGAGCTTGAACTATTGATGAGGTCCTCGGAGAGCCACATGGGCATTATGGGGCCTGCCTCCTACTTCATATTACAAAAGAGAAACACAGTCCTACTTGTTTAGAGGGCTACAATCCTGTCTTTGTTACATGCAACTGAATACCATTTTAACTTATACATTCAACTAGACAGACCATGGTTGCTGTGTCTTTTTCTGTATGCTATGCTTATAACTACACTAATGGAGAACATATACTAATATTACATTTTCCCACTTGAGGATCCTTTGTTAGGCTCTTTTTTTTTTTTTTTTTAAGATTTTATTTACTTAGAGAGAGAGAGAGAGAGAGAGTGCACACAAGCAGAGGGAGCAGCAGAGGGAGAGGGAGAAGCAGGATCTCAGCTGAGCAGGGAGCCCGATGCGGTGATCCCAGGACCTTGGGATCATGACCCTAGCTGGAGGCAGACGCTTAACTGACTGAGCCACCCTGGTGCCCCTGTTTAGGCTCTTTTCAGTATGTATATTTCTCTAAATAGATAAGACAGTTTCCTTGAATACAAACTGTAGGAGGCAATTAAGTTAAAAAGAAATTGTAATAAAATTTCCCTATAGGAGGTGATAGTCATGAAAACCAAATTCAATTTATGGGCCACAATTCTTATCCCACAAAAAGTTCTGAAAGGGGGTATTTTGCTGGAAAGGTCTTTCTAGAGTGATTCAGCTGTAAGCTGCATACAAAACCTCTGTGTGTATTTTCTACTGTTCCCCCAACCACTACCCAGTGAGTAACACTGGCTAGTGAAGATTCTCACCTTCTCTCAGTGGGATGTATTAGAGAGAGAGGCACTTGGAATCACATTTGGTGGAAAATAAAGGACTTGTGAAACTCCTTGATCTATCGCAATCTCCTGGTTCATGTCAATGAACTCAGGTTCTTGTCAATGAAAAAAAAATAAGGACAAAAAGAGGAGGCTGCTTAAGTCCAAGCAGATCCCAGAATAATAGGCTATGTTGAAAACTGGAATTAGATCCTTGAGGAATACCAAATTAAAACATTTAAATTTCATTCTGTAGGACAGACCGTTGTTAGAGGCATTCTAGAGCTGAAGTTTATTATTATTATTGTTATTAATAAGAGTAGCTAACCTTTGAGTGGTCACTGTATTTCAGGCACTGTGCCATTGACTTTACATGGGTTATCTCCATTAATTCATAATAAACTTTATGAAAAGACACTATCATTAGCTCTCTCTTAATATGAGAGAATATTACGTCTCTGAGCTATGAATTGCTTTCCCAAATTCACACTTCATCATGAAACATTCTATCACCCTATTTGATTCTTATATAGTTTATTTTGGATAATCTTACATTTTTATTAACATACCTATTGTACATGAAAGAATTTCCAGTCGGCAGATCAAGTCCTACGGGTGAATTTTAAAGCTTTGCCAACAAATATTCAAGGTGTTTGACAGAGTTCCACTCCCTGCCCGTTTGTTCAAAGATGATGATAAAAATCTTTGCCTAGATCCCTAATTGGTAGAAGGAGATAGAAGGCACTGCTCCCCTTCCCAAATTCTTCTCTAGTCGTTCATTTATTCCCTTGTTAATTATATATTGAGCTCCTAGTATGGGCTACATTTAGTCTAGAGTGGGAAGCAGAGACGCAAACTGGCAAGTGCAGTCTGGTGTTGAAGGTGCAAAGGTAGAGGAAAGTAAGTATGACACGGAAGGGAAATGGTCAATTCAACTAGAGAGAGGGAGTCTGGGGTGACACAGAGCTTCATCTTATCAGATGGATATAGATTTGAGATCATCTCTGCAAAGGAGTTTCTATCTTAACTTCCCTGGTGATGCTCCTCATACATGGCTCAGTTTTCTATCTTGGCTTCATGTGGTCACCTCAGTTTTCTAACTACTAGAATACAAAATTTGGAATAACACAATAGAATCTTCTTTGGGAAGCTGTCCAGTACCTCAAGACAGTAATACTTGAGTATTACTGCTCAAAATACATGCGTAATTCTCATTATACTAAAAATATACAATCTTACCAATAATGAGAATCATTGGTTGCTAAAATGTTCATTGTTGTATATTTATATGAAATAATTAATAGAATACCACTTATTCATTAATTTCAACGTTAAGTGCCTACTATGTGCTACACCACATGACACAATGCTGATGATACAGATTCTTGTGAATCTCTGTCATCAAAGAGGTCACAGTTAACTGGGGAGACAACCTATACAGACAATTATAATAACCTATGGTAGGTGTTAAAGAGGTGTTTAGAATTCTGTGATTATTTCTATCTCAGAAAAATCAAGGAATTCTTCCAGAAATGGTGACATTTAGACTGTTCTTTGTAATATAAATAGGGGTTTTGGAGTTTGTTAGATAGAGCACTGTGAGTATGCTGGGGGCGGGAGCATTCTACAAGGATGCAAGAGCAAAATCGGGGAGGCAGGGAGGCTTGTGATAGTCGGGGATGAAAAAGGACTGTGGTTAGAAGGTAGGGTGCATGGCAAGCAGTGGAAAACAAGGGCAGAAGGCAGAAGGGCAAGTTGAGGATTTATTTTGAACAACTTCAAATTCCCATTCACCTCTGCTCCTTTCCCACAACTCCCTAAATCTTTAATGACCAAGATGTTTCTGCTTTCATAATTTCAGGAAACCAAGTGAAGGCAATTTATCACAGCAAATCCACAACTGACAACCTCCCTAAAATTATTTGTTTTTTAATATCTCCGTCCTTTTCTTTTAGTAGCGCATTGGCCTTACTGGAAAAGCTGACACCCTAATGGTGGAACACCTTAGCAGAGCTGACTTTACAGAAGATCCCCACCATACCAAAAAGGAAGTGTTCTACCCATGTGGAGGCCTATAATTTCAAGCTTTAATAGTTTTAAAAATACTTAACCATTATTTTCCTGAATATTTGGCATGAATTTCCTTCTTCCAGGAGAGCTAAAATCCTGCCAACCTTGAACTTTCTAGCTTCAACTATTTGTTAAGTTAGAGGAGTGGAGAGAAAAAAAAAAAATCATTGCAGGCTTTTTTAGAATGGGAAATTTTTGCTTTATTCATCCCAATGTAACTGAAAAAGAGCTGAATGGATTCATATAAAACTTTTTAAAGATATTCAACTTAGAGCTCAGATGAAATGTGCACACCTTTAGGTTAAGAAGAACTTATTTTTAAGGAGACCAAGGGAAAACTTGGAAAGTAAGTTTGGGGTGGATTCTCTTCTCTCTCTCTCCCTTCCACTTAGTTCCTCCTTTCTCTCCCTTCCTCTCCTTTCTCTACCTACTACACAGGCACACACATACTTGCATACACACATGTAGGTACTTAGTTCAGTTAGACATCACTTAAATAGTAACCTTGGCAATTGGCATGTTCCAAAAAAGTGAATTTTCTGGGTTACAGAAGTTCAGTTCTTCACACTCATTAACCTTTATACAAAGCCCAGCTGCTTTTATTTGTTTGTTTGTTTGTTTATTTACTTAAGATTTGTCTATATTTTTGAGAGAGAGAATGAGAGAATGAGTGGGAGGGGCAAAAGGAGAGGGTGAGAGAATCTCAGGCTGACTCCACACTGAGTACACAGCCCAAAGTGCAGCTTGATCTCATAACCCTGAGATCAGGACTTGAGCCGAAACCAAGAGTCGGATGCTCAACCGACTGCACCACCCAGGCACCCCCAAAGCCTAAGTGCGTTTAGTGACAACGTTTCTAAAGTATTTGCCACATCTCTTAAAGTGTAATAAACATATTTAAACATTTTTGGTCATACCACTACCCGATGACCTTTGGATACAACCTTGAACTCTGAGTTTCAGTTTTCCTATTTTTTTCCATCTCCTTCTCTGCAACAAGATAATTCTAGTGCTGGGTACCCCAAATCTGTATCCTTTCAAGTGTCCATCCTAAACGCCAATCCTCAACTGCTCTTTGCTGCCCCCTGCTGGCACCTGATGACAGTACCTTTCTACTTTTGCCGTGGGTTGCCCTCCTCAACTCTTTGCTGGCTTCATGAATCCCTCATATCCAAATTTTGAGTTAGTTCTCTCTATAGAAGAGAAATACATCCTAGAAAGTATAAGTTAAGTAATGTCGCATTAATTCCCAGAAAAATTCCAAAGTGGATTATTGAATGTGTGGTTGTGAGCACTTAAAAAGAACTAATGGTCATGTGGAGTGAGTAACGGATCACTAAATACACATGAAACATTAACCCCATTAACCCCATCTTTTATTAGGTTAGAATTACTAGCCTGGATTAGTGAAATGCTGCAGCTGTTGATCACATTGATTTTGCAAGGAATTTAGACTTTGTTGATATCTTCATGACCCCTTTCCTTTCTTCATAGTATTTTCCTTACTATGGCATCAATCCCTACTCTATCCATGCTGAAACAGAGAAGTGTTAGCCAGGGGATTGCATAGCAATAACAATGCTCAGTTGAACAAATGAGCTCTTAGAGGGCAAAGATGGAATTTTATTTATTTTAAATTTGTGTGTGTGTGTGTGTCTATAACATATATACTAATGTGTAATATATTTGAACTAAAAGCTTACTGAATTTCAGTAACTAGCTGAATGATGTTGGACATGACACTTACTTCTCTGCTTTCATTTTCTACCACCTAAATAATGAACTGGTTGAATCATATTGCTATGGTCCTTAGATACTCTAAAATTTACTATACAAAGGTATAATCTTCTTAGATATTACTTAATGAGGTAGAACTAGTTGTACCAATGCTAACTGACCTCAGGTTTGAGTGATATTTTATAGAGTATTTTTGTTTTGGGTTTTTTTATTTTTAGTAATTTTACTCCTTCTGTCTCCTAGGCAGTTGGTAGGTCATTAGCTCTCTATTCACAGTATTCAAGTGCTGCTCACCCTTCTCCTACCTCTTATTTGCTGATACTAAACTTACATATCTGGGAAACTAATACCAAAGCACTACACAAAACGATTTAAAATCCTGAAGGCCTCCAATCTTTTATGGTGATCTGAGGTTGGCTTCAGTTCATCCTGTGGCAAAAAGCACGTGGCCTTTGTGAGAGTTATTTTTCTTTCTCTTCCATGCCTTCCTCCTTCCAAGTTTGCTTTATGGCTATGTTTCAGGTAGACGACATTGCCATAAATCTTTAAATAAGTGGGGCACGTTATTGTATAATCACTGATAGGCCACCTCTGTATTTCTATTCAAAGCATAATCTGGCTCCATATGTTGACTGATTTGTGAAGAGATTAGTGCATAAATCAGTGAACAAATATTTAGTAAGGATTTCCCTTCACTATGTGCAAGCTACTCAACATGGAGATCTGAAAGAATGAAAGAGAATCCTCAATCTCAGGAAGACATAACACAAATAATAATACTGCTGTTAAATTAAAAATACAAACATTGTAAACCACAGAGCAGTGTGTGCTTGGCAGTCAAGTGCATATTTCTGAGATTTAGTGCTTTGCCTTCAGAGGCTATAGTGGATCTCTGGTCAAGAAGCTCTCTGTACAAGCTACTGGGTAGGAAGGTTCCGACGTACAGCTCTGCCAGCTTATTAACAGAGATGTGTTCACTGTTTCTGCAGAGACAGGTGTTAACTGCCATCTTGTGTCCCCTCTTCTCTGAGAATATTTGATCCAATGTGTCTTCTCTTTTGCTTCAAAAAGCCTCTGTCTTCCCACACTGTAGTTTGGTGCTTGCCTCACCTTCCCTAAATGGCAAGCCTGTTTAAAAGTTTTAAACGCATTTTCTCTATTCAGCTAAAAATGGATTGCTTCATGCACACTGCTCCTCCATGAGATATGACTTGATAGTTTTATGGCTGTTCAGGTTCTGCTTCCAAAATGGGGAAGCGGATGGCAAGAAAGGATATGGACTCAAAGTCAGGTGAACCTGGCTCTGATTCATGTTTTACCACTTCTTGGTTGTGATACTCTTGCCAATTTTCTTAAACTCTTTAAGCCTCAGATTATTCATCTATAAATACAGGATAACAAGGAGCTATGACTTTAGGGGAATAAATTTGGCAGAAGTACATATGATAAACTAGAGGGGCAAGAGACAATCACTGGCCAACAGACTATTTCAGAAACTAGTGGGTGAGGGCACCTGGGTGGCTCAGTCGTTAAGAGTCTGCCTTCAGGTCATGATCCCAGGGTGCTGGGATCGAGCTTCGCACTGGGCTCCCTGCTCGGCGGGAAGCCTGCTTCTCCCTCTCCCACTCCCCCTGCTTGTGTTCCCTCTCTCGCTGTGTCTCTCTCTGTCAAATAAATAAATATATTAAAAAAAAAAAACTAGTGGGTGATAAAGATCTAAGCTAAGACACTGATTGGATGCGCTGATGAAGTGGTAGGTTTTTTTTTTTTTTTTGTTATGTTATGTTAGTCACCATACATTATATCATTACTTTTTGATGTAGTGTTCCATGATTCATTGTTTGCACATAACACCCAGTGCGCCATGCAGTACGTGCCCTCCTTAATACCCATCATCACCAGGCTAACCCATCCCCCTACCCCCTCCCCTCTAGAACTCTGTTTGTTTCTCAGAGTCCATAGTCTTTCATGGTTCGTCTCCCCTTCCGATTTCCCCCCCTTCATTTTTCCTTCCTGCTTTCTTCTTCTTCTTCTTCTTCTTCTTCTTCTTCTTCTTCTTCTTCTTCTTCTTCTTCTTCTTCCTTCTTCTTCTTCTTCTTCTTCTTCTTCTTCTTCTTCTTCTTCTTCTTCTTCTTCTTTTTTAACATATAATGTATTATTTGTTTCAGAGGTACAGGTCTGTGATTCAACAGTCTTACACAATTCACAGCACTCACCATAGCACATACCCTCCCCAATGTCTATCACCCAGCCACCCCGGCCCTCCCACCCCCCACCACTCCAGCAACCCTCATTTTGTTTCCTGAGATTAGGAATTCCTCATATCAGTGAGGTCATATGGTAGGTTTTTTTTAATAGAAATTGGCCTGAAAAATCCAGGGCGTATGATTGCTATCAAAAAATACATGATCTAGGGTTTCTTTTTGGGAGTACTGATGAGGAAGACTAGCAAGTATATGGTTCTGAAATGCTATGAGGGCCAGGGCTTTGTCTGTCTTGTTATTCTAACACCTTCCACAATGTTCCTTACAGGTAGTCATTTGATGAATGTATTTGATGAATGAAAATTTATTACATCCTAGACCTACTACGTCCCAGCTCATTGACACATGGAAGTCATGGCATTTGACTAGTGTCCAGTGCTAATTATAGCTAGAGGTAGAATCCAATATGGCCTGGATGATTTTACTTTGCAGCATGTTTATTTTTTTTAATTTATGTACTTACGTATGCATGTATGCATGCATGCATGTATTCATTTATTTTTTACAGCATGTTTAGAAGACTATACTTTGGAATCAGATTGTCCTGGGATAGAATCCTTTATCTCTTATTTATTAGCAAAGTTGAAGAAATATGTTTTACTGCCCTCAGCCTCATTTTCATCTTCTATAAAATGGGGATAATATCATCAAACTAAAAGGTTTTGTAAAGCTTATATATAATGTATATAAAATAGCTAGCATAATACCTAGCACATGATAGGTAAACAATCTTTAGCTATTTGTTATTTTTATTATCATTGTACTATCAAACCCAACCCTCTCTTGCCACTTAACAACTGTCAGCCTTTGTTTACAAGTTGAACTACATGAAAGAATCCATCTTAGTGCAAACCACCTGGGTTTGGAAAACAGACTTATTGATAAAGCCTAAATCTGAATGAAGATTTGGCACCTCCGGGCTCTACATTTTGGTAGACTTCCCTTTTACCCTGTTTTTTGTTTTTGTTTTTTAAAGATTTATTTATCCATTTTAGAGAGAGAGCATGAGCAGGGGCAAGGGCAGAGGGAGAGCGAGAGAGAGAATCCTTCAAGCAGACTCCCTGCTGAGCAGATCCTGAGATCATGACCTGAGCTGAAACCAGGAGCTGTCCACCCAACCAACTAAGCCACCCAGGCATCCCCTGCCTTTTAGCCTTTTATCAGGACAACTAGGAAGTAGCAGGCTTGCCTTTCCTGGTAAAATGCTACTGGGACACATAGCAGCCTTTGCTACGCTTTGTCCATCTAGAGCCTCAGTCTCCCATGATGCTCTGGGAGGAGTGGCTGTCATTACTCTCAGGATATGATGTATGTGCCCGCCTTCTGCACCAGTAGTCCAATTGCATTTTTCCAAAGAAATGTTTCGAAAGAGTTTCAATTGTAAAATTTTATTTGTAGAACTGTCCTTCTCATAGATTATGAGTTAAGTAATCTATTGAGGCTAATCTGGAAATTGTCATCATAACCCTCCACCCTCAGCTCTAGTCTCATTAAATCCCCAAACAATGACCACACACATCATGATTTCTATAGGGACCATAGTTTAAGTTCCAACAGCCAACATACAAATGGTTTCGGGAGGGCAGCTGGTTGGGATGTTTTTCATTGTTAGTGCAATTGTTATAAAAGGCAGTGCAGTACATAAGAGCTAGATCTAGAGATCTTGGCTCTGTGCCGAGCTGAACCGTTCACTTGCATTCTACCTTTAGACACGTCACATCCTCCTCTGGGACTCAGTGTGCTCATCTGTAAAAGGAGGGGTTTGGACGGAAGCCCCTTTCAACTCAAAAGGCCTCTGATTCAGCAAAACCCTTATTATTACAGCTATTAGAGAAGGTTTGTTTCAGATTGATTGTGGTGGCCACTGCTTTCCTGGCCTGTCACAGTCCTCATTTCTTCCTTTCCCCCTCACGTCCCTGTGGTATTTTGGCACAGGATGAGTCACTGCCGGCTGTGGCATACATCCGGAAATGGACTGCCATCCTCTTTCCTGGCACAGGGAGGGAGGAGTGCAACTTTTTATATACCCTCCTATTGATTAATGACATCTACTACACAAGAATTATGATTACTCTGGTCTCATCAAGCCACATCTATGAATACAAATCCTTTGCGTTATTGCAACCTCAGGATGAGTCTGACCTCGGAAAAGCTTTGGGAACACTTTGGAAAACATCTCTTTCTACCACTGAAAGGTTCACAACTATTGTTTTCCTTTTCTGACTCATCTTTGAATCAGTAAATTAAATATGTATAACTTGTGAAGATTTCATTTTTATTAAAGCAAGGTGCTTTGCTGAGCAAAGTCAAGATTTAGAAATAGTTCAGCTCTTCCTTCCTCCCTTTACAATGATTTTATTTCCTTGAGTTTGCAGGAGGACTTTCACAGAGCTACTTCCTCTCTTTATTTCTCTGTGGCTCTGGCTCTTCCCTGTAACATGGAGAAGTTAAAAGTGAGTTGACTATCATCTACTCTCCTAGGGAACTGACAAGACTTGAGGATCCAGAAGCTGTTTCCCAAGTAAGTGCTAGCTGTTATGTTTTCTGGGAGATTGTATCTTCCTCTAGAATTGGGAAGAATTATATATTTATTTTTTTTATTCTGTGTATTTTGTGACATGTTCTGGAATTCCCTTGCTTGATAATCCTCCCATCTGCTCCTCCCCTACCCTTACCTGCCACTTTGTCATCATGTCTCCCTCCCTTTTATTACCACAAAAGGGACTAGTTTATTTTGTTTCCTAAAGCCTTTTTGCCTGGGTTATTGTTTCCTAACATGAATGTTTATACAACTTATTGTCTCTCTTATCTTTTTGATACTTTGTTTGGGTACTGTATCAGATTTTTAAATAGTTTCCTCCTAGTATGCAACTCTTGCCTTCCCAACCAGATTGGAGGTTTCTTGAGGGCAAGAGACCACATGCTTTTAAATAATTTAAAACATATTTATTGAGCTCTCTTTATATTTATGGTGCATATTATAATTTATTTCTATCTGTTGTGCTGTAGTTGGCATAAATTTTAGGTGTTACCAAAACCCTTTTGTTAACAACTGAGTACCTAACATATAGTAGCACCTGAAAAAAAAAATTGTTATCTGTTAAATCACCAAAGTAGTGAAGATTGTAACATTTTCATATTATGATTGACACCAAATTAATTTTCTCCATGCTTTTCAGTTTTACTCAGTTCTCAAAGCATATATTAAATGTCCACTAAATGTCAGGCACTGTCCTAGGTACCCCCCGCCAAAAAAATATCAGCCTCCCTGTTCTCAAGTAATGATTGCTCTAACTTTGAGCAAATCATTTGACATTTAGACATATTTTCTTACCAAACAATGGGGACAACCAGTGTGTCTTGAAAAATATATATATATCTTTTTGAAATTGAGACGTGCTGAGTTACTTTTTGTCTTCCTTAACTCACTGAGAGGATCTGCCTATGAGAGGTGATCTTTTCTTGAAAATTGGAGGCTTTCTTCTCTTCATTTATGTTGTTTTTATTTTCAGGAAAGCAGAAGCCTATGTGAATGGCAGATATATGTACCTACAATAGGAAATATGAGTGACAATGAGTCGCTAGTGTGACAATCTTCATCCTTCTCCTTTTTCACTTATTTTCAGAGGCCACTTAGAACTTCTGTTTTTTTCTTCGCTTCTCTTTCCTTTTGTTTTTTTTTTTTTTTTCCTTTATTTCAAACCACTGTTGCCATCATGGTCAAATCCCTATAAGCTTAAAACTGTTCATTCACTGAGCAAGTATTTGTTTGGTTCTTACTAGGAGCAAGGCTCTAGATACCAGCGTACAGGAGTAAACAAAACTGACTGAATCCTGCCTTCATGAAGTTTACTTTCTAGCATAAAGTCAGAAAATAAATCACTTAAGAGAAAGAGTATATTGTCAGATTAAGAGCCATGGAGAGGGCGCCTGGGTGGCTCAGTTGGTTGAGCAACTGCCTTCGGCTCAGGTCATGATCCTGGAGTCCCTGGATTGAGTCCCGTGTCGGGCTCCCTGCTCAGCGGGGAGTCTGCTTCTCCCTCTCACCCTCCCCCCTCTCGTGTGCTCTCTCTCTCTCACTCTCTCTCTCAAATAAATAAATAAAATCTTAAAAAAAAAAAAAAAACTTCCCTTTAAAAAAAAAAAAGAGCCATGGAGAAAAAGAAAGCTGAGAAAGTAGATAAGGGATGCTGGGGTTATCACTAAAATATTAAGTAAATAATAAAGGAAGATAATCTTTGCATAAAGACTTACAAAGGGTGTGGGACAAGTCATGTGGATGTCTGTTGGAAGAACATTCCAGGGCGAGTGAGCAATTTATAGCAAAATCTCTGAGGTGAGAATGAGTAAGTCAGAGAAGAAGTAGGAGATGTTGGTACAGGACCAGGCTGGCAGGAGCCTAAAGACCATTGTAAGGACTTTGGCTTTTATGACCAAGGAGGTATACAGCCATTGGAGCATTTTGAGAAGAGAAAAGACTTGATATAACTTATGCTTGAACAGAATTACTCCAGCTGCTATACTGAGATAAGACTCTAAAAGGGCAATGAAAATGTAAGGAAATCAGTTAAGAGGCTATTGCAGTAACCCATGTGAATAATGATGATGGCTTGGACCAGAGTAGGAAGGGTGGAGGTTGAAAGAAATGTCAGGGTCCTGCATTTATTTTGAAGGTAGAACCAAGAGAATTTTCTGATTGGACATGGAGTGTGAGAAAAGAAGTATATTCAAGGATGACTGCAAGGTTTCGGCCTAAAGAGCTAGAAAAATGGAGTTGCCATTTTGTAAGAAGAGTATATTTGAGGCGCTTAAGTTTGAGATGCTTATTAGAAATGTTAAGCAAGCGGTTGTTTATAATATGGAGCTCAAGGGTGAGGTTCAGGTGACAGATTTAAGTTTGGCATCAAGTACTGTTTAATACCATCAGCAGATAGATGCTATTAAAAGCCTGAGACTGGATGAAATGACCAAGGGGGTTGATGTAGACAGAAAAATGATAGAGGTGCAAGGGTGGATACCCAAGGTATTCTAAGGTAAAGACTGAAAAGATGGAAGGAACAAGCAAACTAGATCAACTTGTGAAGTAGGAGGAAAACCAGAAGACCATAGTGTTCTGTGAGTCAAGTGAAGAAAGTGTGTCACGGGAGAGATAAAATGCTACCAGATAAGATGAGGATTATTGAAGTGTTCCTTGGCTAGAATTCTGTTTTTTCTACCCCAACTTGCTCTATACCATTAGATTTAGCTGCCTAAAACATGATTTTCATCATATTCTACTCAAAAAACTCCCACTGAATTTAGTTATCATGAACTAAAACCCAAATACCTCAGCTTGTTTTTTAAGGTCTCATAAAACCTCCCTTTTATATATCACTGTCCAGTAGGAAATGGCTCATCTTTTAGAGGTTCCTGCACCTCTCATGTTCTTTTTTCACCCAACATGTTTCCTTATGCTATTTTTGCCAGTGCATATTGGCCTTCTCATTTCTCTTTAACAACACCATCCCCTTCTTTCATCATCTGGCTGAAACCCCCACTCTGCCAGGCCTTGAGGTGTTCTCCCATCTTGAGTTCCCACACCTTACCACCACACCATTCACAGTGATGCTTGTAATCTCCCATGATTTTTCAACAGTCCATGAGCAGATGTGTCATCTTCTCTATAAGATTGTGAGTTCCTTTAGAGTAGGAGCCATGTTTTATTCCCATATTTTCTGTAGTTCCCTGAGATTGAACACTTAATAAGCCTGCAAAGAATACTTCAAACCGCTGGAAATTCAAATAGAAATGGAAAGCTATCATTAGCTATTTGGCTGGTCCAGAGATTTTTCTTTATTTCACATCAGTGTTATATTCCTTGACAAGAATATCTTGTAGGAAATCTCAATTTATAAAAAGGATAAACATAGAGCTGCTGTGGTAGAAGGTAGAGGTGTAGGGGTCCTGAAATTTGCCATGTATCCAGCCTTCTCTTTCACTCACTCCACCTATACCTCTAGGGTAGCCTCAGAGGCACTTCCATGGAACCCAGTGTTACAAATGAAGAATTTGAAATTCAGAGGCAGTTTGTACAAGTGGTTAATAACAAAACTAGTATTTGTGTCTCCAAATATTATACTTTATTTACACTATATAAGGTGAATGAATGAATGAGCTAATGACTGAATGAAAAAAGAGAGAGGAAGTAGAAGGTAAAACTGATTGACTGGCTTGGTGTTCTCAAGACTTCTCTTGATCTTTTTTCAACAAGGTAGAATGATCACAATACCCATTGTGTAGATAAGGTTGGGGTGGAGAGTTTGACAGATTGCCTCAAGGTTAAGAGTGGAAGGTAGGATTCAAATCCACCTCCAAACCTCTAGTGCTGAAGCTTGCATTTTTTTTCTGCCATGTCAGACACCTTATGAAGTAGAAATAAAAGACTAAATAGAAGTAAGGAAATGCATTCAAAGGTTATTTTGAATGTATGCACCAAAACTCTTACAGCTTTTATCTCCTGTATTTCTCTCCTCTCTCCAGACCTCCGGATTTCTCTTTCTGTGTTTTACTAGTTACATGTCAGTACAAGACAACTCTAAAGATATTTATTAGCAAAGGGCTAAAGAGTCAAAGGCCAGAAACTAAATTTGCTTTGCAGGATTGATTTCTGTTGAAAGTATATTTCCTAAACTTAAAAAAAAAAATCATACTGGGTGGGGACACAAGACAACATCACTATTTCTCTTTTTTTATTTATCCTGCAAACACAATCTCTCAGCTAGATTTTTACGTGTCCTGTGTCAGATGGGGGATATTTCCAACTAGTGTCACTCAGTAGTATTAAGTGAGATCAGGGTAAAAACATTACTTTGGGAGGATCTTTGAGGTATTTAATACACATTGCAGAACATTTTATGACATGTTACTGTTTTTTTGTAGCCCAGTTTGGCTATCTAGAAATGCTATAAACAATTAAAAATTAAGTGAAATGCCTTCTTGAATGTAATATAAAATATATCCATTCTGGGAGTTTCATAAGTACTAATTCCAGAAAGTTCTAAAATCTAAATTCTCTACCTTACAGAAACTGTGAATATTCAGGTACATGGAAAGAGTAATTATATCATATCTGAGTAATCCTTTTCAGTTTCATAACTTGCTTTTATATATCCTATTTCTCATAACAACCCTGTATTGTGGATGATAGTATCCCTACTTCAGAGATGAGGGATTTGGAGATCATAAGACTTATCTAAGGTCATAGAATCTCAAGGAAGGTCATAGAACCTCAAGGTGATATGTCATAAGTTCTACATATGGTGGGAAAGTGTGTTTATCATATTATTGTGTATTTATTATATTATTATGATAAAGAAGCATATTTTTTTCCCTTCCCAGGTAAAACTCCCCAGGCCTTACAACTTTAATATTCTTTTATTAGCATCTAGTACTGAACTAATGGACTCTATAATCGGTTTTACCAGGTACTGATAGAGAACTGAAAACCAACATAAAATAATATGTATAGCAATCTGTGTTTGACAGGGGACATTTATCTAAAATATAATATTTAGTTTTCCCAACAATCATAAGAAGCAGGGTGGTCAGGTATCTTGTCCAGATTTTATAGATGAGTTGGTTAAATGACCCACTAAAATCACATAATCAGATTGTAAAAGAAGAGACATAAACCCGGTTTTGGATGTCAAGTCCAGAGATTCTCCATGTGGAGTACTGAACACATTTTTTGGCATATGTAAGTGTTTAATACATGGTAGTTGTATTTTATTATTTTATTGTTATTCTCTACATCAAATTGATTTGTAAGTGTACCTCTCCTTGGCCAAGTTGGCTGATGTCTACAAACCTAGCTAGTGGGCCCATTCTTTAATCCTTCTGATAAACCACTCAGCTGCAAACAATCAAACAAGTGTCTGCATGCTGGAAGATAAATTTGAGTAAGACAATTATTGAGTGGTCAGTTGGGAAACTTTGCAAGCAGAAGTGGACTTTATTTTACAGTGTGGTGAGCTGTGCGAATATTTTATGCCTCTTAGACAAGATGGTCTTTAGGTTTTATTAATTTTTCTCAAGGTTTCAGGGGTGGGGCAAAAATGCCACAGTGACCACTAAACATTATTGAATCTTTGGGTTGCCATAAAATAAAAGTTGCAGTCATAGGAAGGCAATCGCAGACAATCATTGAATTGAGCAATCAGGAGATTATTCACAATTGTTTTTGCAGGACAAAAACGCTGTGTCTTTGTTTAATCCAGAACTCTCAGAACTTCACTAGAAGCTATCAAAACTATCATTTATTGTGTGTTTACAATGGCCAATTACTATTCTACGTAGTATTATACTATACTATTATACATGGGGAGACCATCCTTATATCCAGGTGTGCCTGGGAGAGTCCCTATATTACCTGTCTGTCCTAGCATAAATATCAATACCATCTTCTTTCACTCTTAAAAGTGAAAGATAGAAGGATAGATGGATGTACATGTGATTAAGATATTTAGAAAAAAACGTTAATTATAGAATCTAAGAAGTAGATATATATGATGGTGGATAAAAGTTCTTTCAACTTTTCAAAATAAAAGTTGGGTGACAAATTATATAGTTACCCAATATGTAGATAATCTCATTTAATACTTAAAATCACCCTATAAGTTATATACAATTATATCTACATTTTAGAGGTAACAAAATAGAGTCACCAAGAGCTTAAGAAAGTGGCCTACAATGCACACTTAGTAAATGGGATGGATCCTCCAGCAGTGCAGCTCCAAAGCCCATGCAGCTGTAAACAATGCTATACTTCTCCCAAATATATAATCACAGTAAACACCTTTTTTTTTTTTGTAACAGCACTTAAAATTCCAAAGAATTAGCGTTTTCCAAAATGCATTTTAGGAAATACCACCAGAGAGTAGAACAGAGGGCGGAGAAGGACCTCACATTCTTTATCCTTTTACCACCTTTTATTGATCAACTTTCTGTCTAGGACTTTATATACATAATTTCATTTTACTCCTCACAGGGGCATTATTAATAGACATTAATATCTTTATTTTATAATGAAGAAATGGACACCTGGAGTTATTAATAACTTATCCAGGGCCACACATCTACCAAGGTTCCAAGCTGGAATTCAATCCAGGAATATCTGTCTTCATACCCCTCAACTGTTTTCTTTAAACTTGTCCACTCTGCCTTTGTCATGACCTTAGCCTAAAAAATGAATGCATACCCATGAAGAAAGGCCCTGAATATTATGGGTGAATATTAATTTGAATGTGAATAGATAGTACCATTAGAATAACTCATAAAATCTCTTCATAATACACCATTTTTAGAGAACCATGAAGGTCAAAATTGATCATTTTTTAAGTTGCATCAGTAAATTCTTTGGTACTACCTTTATCCAAATCTTTTAGCCATCATAAATTGAGCATTTACTAAGTGAAGGAATTGAAAACTAATTACTCCTATTCTCTCTTCTTAGGAAAGACAGAGAAATTATATGTACTAATTTTCTACTTCATGTCAAGTACCATGCCCTTCTCTTAGTTCCCTATCTGCACAATGGATACAATAATAAAAGGACCAGTCTTATATGATGACAGTGTGGAAATCACATAATAGCTGCAAAGCACTTAGAACAGTGCTCACCCCATATTAAGATACCATTCATCCATATATTCATTTATTCAGCCAGTTGTTACTGTGCATGCACTATGTACCACATATTATTCTGTGTGCCAGGGATATAGCTGTGAACAAAATAGATGAAAATCTTGCCCTCATGAAGCTTGTATTTTGGTGAGGGAATTAGATAATATCTGAATGAAAAAGTAAATATGTATCAGTGATACATGAAGGATCATCTAGGTTGTGCTGCAGAAAAAAAAATAACCCCAAATTTCAGTGGCTTAACCCAATAAAAGTTTATTTTTCACTCACACTACATATTTAAAGCACATTGGCAAGGGGCTCTATAATTCATAGTTACATAGGGATTCAGGATAGAGGCTTCTTCATGAAATGCACCATGATCCTCAAAAGAAACATGATGAATTGTGCCTTGACTCTTAAATTCTACCCAGAAGAGACACATGCCACATTTCACTGGCATAGCCTGGTCACATGTCTGTGCCTAATGTCAAAGTGGGTAGGGAGTACAATGTTGCCACCTGCTTGGGAGGAGTATAGAACTTCCCTGAAGGTGACTACATAGAGGGAGAGGGGGCCTGGAAGAGAAAAAGCAGGGTAAAGAGACTAGGGAACACTGGGTGGGGAGAATGCTGTTTTATATAAGGCAGTCATGGAGGGCCTCAACGATAAGGTGGCATTTAAGTGGAGAAATGAAGAAGGTAAGGGGGTATCATTATCTGGAGGAAGAGTTTTGTTGTCCAAGGAGACAGCAGGATGAAGGCCCTGAGGCAAGAGTATTCTTGACATGTTTGAAAAACAGCAAGAAGTTCCGGATGATTGAAATGGAAAGAGCAGGGACAGAATGAGGGAAAGAAGGTCAAAAAGAGAGCAGGAGGCCAATGGGTCATTGTGAAGACTTTGGCTTTAGTGATGAGTAGCACTGGAATTTTGAGGAGATGTTATCTGATGTACATGTTAATGGGATCACTCTAGCTGCTGTGTGGAGGAGTCTACTGAATTATTCAGGTGAGAAATGATGCTGGCTTGGACGAGAGTGATAGCAATGGAGAAGTGAGAAAGAGTGAGATTATAGATATATTTTGAAAATGGAGTCAAGAGGAATTGCTCACTGACCAGATGTGGGGTGTGAGAGGAAGAGAGAAAGGAGTCAAGGGCAAATTCAAAATCTTTAATGTGTGAAACTGTAAGGATGAAGGTGTAATTTACAAAGAGGTGGAAACTTTGAGAGAAAAATCTCATAAAATATCATCATAAATATCACAAATTTTTAGTCTTTATAGTAGCTCTACTAGAAACATTTTACTCACCTCATTTTAAAAAATAAAGAGTTGATGGGCGCCTGGGTGGCTCAGTCAGTTAAGCGTCTGCCTTCATCTCAGTTCATGATCCCAGGATCCTGGGATGACATCCTACGTCAGGTTTCCTGCTCAGCAGGGGGGTCTGCTTCTCCCTCTGACCTTCCACCCTGCTCATGCTCACGCGCACTCTCTCTTTCACACATGCACTCAAATAAATAAATAAAATTTAAAAAAATAAAAAATAAAGAGTTGATACCCAGTAATGTTAAGCAGCTTATCCAGAGATATAGCTCTAGATCATTTGGTTCCTATCTCCAAGAGAGGTACAATACGCTGATGATTACAAAGTATATTTCTTCTATTCTGGTTTGGTGATTAACTAGATTCTGATATATTTTTACGTGTTACATCATGAAGGCTAAATTAATTTAGTAATAAGTAAAAATCCCAATGTAGAATTTTTAAAGGGTTTGATGCAAAACCACTAAGAACTGGAAGCTCCTACCAAGTGTATACTATCAATATGGAATGACCTATCACTAGCACCACTGTCCTTCATAAAATGTAAAGATTACAAGTAAACCTGAGTAATGTATATCTGTATGCCTGGTCAGGGCATGCAGTTGGATCAGTGGATTGAATTGGGCTTTCACTTTAATATTGTAAATCAATACTAAGGTTTCTATCTATATCTGGAGCTATATTCTCATAATAGTATTTAGTGTATATACATATATACATGTACATGTGTGTATATATTTAATTATATGTGTGTGTATATATACATGCATATATATATAATTATATGTGTATATATATAATTATATGAAACCGATTGTTTAAAACCTGTTGAAAAATTTGCTTAGTAGGTGTAAGATCCTAAACACATTTGAATTTTATTAAATTATGCTGGAACTTATAGTTTCCTAGTATGGCCCTATTTCAACTTTTAAAATTTTATGAACTGAACCACTCTTTCCTCTATAACTTTGTCGAACACCACTCCTTCTCCAGTCTTACCAATTCTTTGCTTCTCAGAATTTTCTATTTGGTTTATAAGTTTATAGACTTACAAATGCTCTTCTCTTTCTTTATTTCTTTTTTAAAGATTTTATTTATTTATTTGACAGAGAGAGACACAGCGAGAGAGGGAACACAAGCAGGGGGGAGTGGGAGAGGGAGAAGCAGGCTTCCCAGCAAGCAGGGAGCCCGATGCAGGGCTCGATCCCAGGACCCTGGGATCATAACCTGAGCTGAAGGCAGACGCTTAACGACTGAGCCACCCAGGTGCCCCACTCTCTTCTTTCTTTAAGATACATTTCCCCCATAAACTCCATTAATTTCGGTGAAGTCCTGCTCATCCTTCAAAACTCAAACAAGGGCCATCTTTTTAAAAAAGTCTTCCAAAACTATTTTTCCAAAGAGGGCCTGTTACCTCTTCTCTGTGTCCTCACAGCACCTTTAGTATACTTCACTCAGCACTTAGCATTCTGTACTGTAATTAGTAATTTATTTTCTATCTCTCCCACTAGTCTGTATGCTTTTTCAGGTCAATTCATTCTGCCTTCATATTCCAGGCACCTAAGCCAAGTGTTCACCACATATAAGGAACTCAATAAATATGTATTAAATGAATGAGTCAGTGAAGTTTTTGGAGTAAAAGTCCTCACTGGCAATATCTATACATGTTGAAATAGAAAGTTTAGAATAGGAATAGAAAATGCATTTCATCCTTTTTGCCAAATCTGGTCAGTTGGTAGTTTCAGCCTCAAGTGTCAAATAAAAAAGGTATTCTGAAACTCTTTTATTTGCACTTGGTTGGAAGAGAAAAGCATGGTTAATATGATGCCTGAGATGGATATGGGAGAAGAAAGTAAAACGCATTAATTTTAAGTTATTTGACTTCCCTGGGCTCGAATTGGCTAAATTCATGTAACTCCAAGGACTTGTATGAATAGTTTATTTTCTCATTAAATGCCTACTATCAACTTATTTACATACAGGATTGCTACTGTATTCAGCTGAGGACCTATTGCTAATTTAATTGATGAGCAAGTTTTTCTGCTTGACTTGTAAACTCTTGAAATGGAGTATTTCTAAAGAAAATAAGCATTGGGGAGGGTATGTGCTATGGTGAGCACTGTGAATTGTGTAAGACTGTTGAATCACAGACCTGTACCTCTGGAACAAATAATATATGTTAAAAACAAAAAAAGAAGATAGCAGGAGGGGAAGAATGAAGGGGGGAAGTCGGAGGGGGAGATGAACCATGAGAGATGATGGACTCTGAAAAACAAGCTGAGGGTTCTAGAGGGGAGGGGGTGGGGGGTGGGTTAGCCTGGTGATGGGTATTAAGGAGGGCATGTTCTGCATGGAGCACTGGGTGTTATATGCAAACAATGAATCATGGAACACTCCATCAAAAACTAATGATGTAATGTATGATGATTAACATAACATAATAAAAAAAAACCTAAAAAAAAACCAAAACAGCTCCTGCTTTGATATAAGTTCAAGGTCCCTTAAACAGTGGCAGACACATCTGGAAATAGCATTTAATATTATTTTAGCTGCTTGACTCTGTACTTTTGAAGGCCTATGTAGAAGATTTAATGGAAAACATGGAGATTTATCTTCAGTGATTTTTTTCTGAAGTGGAATAATATAAAATGAGGCAACAATTCAGGAAGGCAGAAATATTTTTTAATTACATCCACTTTTTCCTGTTGGTATTATGCCTGCTCTTCCTTCCCCCACTAAAAAGCTAACTGTGCACAACTTAATTGTAATAGATATCATCTTATTAAACACTATCTTAGTTCCAGGCACTGTGCTATGTATGCGTACAATTAAATAGAAAGAGTACACAACTTTACGTATACATTCTATCTACCTACCTACCTCCTATCTAATCAATATAAGGTTATTAGTTAGCTTATCTTAGGGAAGACTGTCCTTTGTTCTGAAATTGTATCCTTCACAGTTTTCTTGACTAAATGGTGGATATAGAAGATAGTAGGAGTTTTATTTAATGCCATTACTTGGAAAAATGAAAGGTAGGAAATCTGTATTTTCCTTCTCCTCCTCATTGCCTTTTTCCTTTTATCATTATTTCATTCCTTATCATCATCATCATTTTTAGTCTTACTTGACCATTGAAAACTGAACTGAAAAGGGACATTTTCAATTAGTGTAAAAGGAAATTTTCAGTCAGTGTGAGACTGGGTACTCTTGTGCTCTTTCCTCACTTTTTTCTATAACCAGCCTAAGTTAACATGTTGGATTCAGATTCTCAGGGATTCCTTCTTGGCATTTGTGGAACACATAAGAATCCGTTTTAAAAGCCAGTAGACAACATATCAGGAATGCTAATCTGAGGAAGAAACTTTGCTTATAGCTATCCTGAACTTTGGCACCTAAATGGAATATTATGATTCTTTATTGTGGTGAGAATTTCATGTGGAAAAAAAAATAAGTAAAGTCAACAAAGGATATTTAATGACAGGATTTCTAAAACCTCTATTGCCAGGTTGATAAACATGTTGCCTCCGTTTTGAAACCACCTGAAAATCAAACGTAGCCCCTCCACCTCTCATTCTAGACATCTGTGCAAACTTTAGGTACATTTGTATGTTTGGTCATAGATTAACACACAGAAACAGAACTAATATCAACACTGTTGCAAAGGAAAGTCTTTTATGTAGATACTCATAAAATAAATGCTTTTTAAAAGAAGCATTGTGTCTATTTAATTGGAAGTCTTAATATGAGCTGTTCCCAGACATTTAACAAATACAAATTATTTATCAAACCATAGTTTCATTGGTTGCCTTTCAACCTGTTGTGAAAACTTCACAAAACTTTTGTACCTGAAATAATTCCCAAACTATGTAATGCCCCAAGTTCCTAAATGCCTCGTTTTTCCATGCTAAGCCAGGTAAAAGATTATTTTGTTCTTTAGATGAAGAACCTAATTGAGCATGGAGAGATCTTTATTGCTTCAGTATATAAGAGCAGTAATCCTCAGACTTTGTTCTCAGGACCCCCCTTTACACTCTTAAATATTATTGAGGAGCCCAAAGAACTTTTGTTATGTGGGACATATGTATTTTTTATATTAGAAATTAAAATATACATATTTATTACTTTTAAAACAATAATTAACACATTATATTTCAACATAAATAAAATTTAAAACAAAATATAAATATATTTTCCAGGGCAAAAAAAAAACAATTAGTAATTAGCGTAGCGTTATTTAAAATTCTTCCAATTTTCTAGTATCTGGTGTAATAGAGGACAGTTGAATTCTCATATTTGGTTCTGCACTCAGACTATGGCAAAAATCGTTTTGGTTGCAATATAGGAAGAAGATTCAGCATCACAGACATAAGTAGTTAGAAAAGGGAAGAATACTTTACCAGCCTTTTCAGATCATTGGGGATATTCTTGCCTAATGTCAATATTACTTTTAGGCTCTGCTCCTGCTATATTGTTCTTCTATTACACTAGGGGCTATAACTGACTTTACGTATTTCACATATGTAATTGAGGACATCCTTCTTTGATACTATACCAAAAGCTGACAAGTGGTAATTTATATATTAAAATCCACTGGTCTGTCCTTGAATGAATTTTTCTCTTTAGCATGCATAACTTTGTAACATCATTCAAAAGTCATTTGGAAACATTAGTTCATTGAGTTATGCAGTTCTTCTAAATGTTGACTCATTCTATTACACAGCATGAAAAATTGCACCTGTGAATATTAACACCTATTTCAACACAAAACTCTTAAGTTTGGGGAAGCTGTCAAGCTCACTGTGGTGGATGCAACTTTTCTAAACTTCTCGTATTTGCTTGCAAGCTGAAATGTTTCCATTGACAAAAAATACGCTGGTTGTATTCCTTGAAGTGACAGGCTTGCTTCATTCATTTTTGAGAAAATGTTTGCCAGATACCCCAGTTGGAATAACCATAGTTTGTCATTCTTTTAGCTAAAAATGATGATCTATGGAAAAAACAACAGCTAATTCAGTTTGCAACTCAATCACATAAATGCTTTGTCTCAAGGTATTGTCAGTATCTAGCAGACATGTTTTATGCAGGCTTCCCATTTTGTCACACAGAATATTAAAAAATATATATCGAAGGGCTGAGATTTAATAAGATCAATAATTTTTACTGCTTCATCAAGGACATTATTAAGTGAAACTGGCTTTCTTTTTGTGAGTTCATTTGGTGAAGAATCTAATGATTATTGGTTTAGCGTTAGTTTAGTGTCACATTAAAGTGAAAGCAGTGTTATTCACCATTATTTTGTACCATCAGCTCAAATGTCAACACACTGAAATGCAAATAGCATCATTGTGTTGTTATGAAAATCATTTTGCCTTTGTACCTAAAAAGTTCTTGGGTACCCCTGTGGTTCTACAGGCCACACTTTGAGAAGCCCTGTATCTGAGGCATGACTAGATCCAGGCTAAATTTTAAAGTAGGTAAGAATTGCCTTTGGTGTACAACATCTATCACTGTGTGTGCCCCTCCCCTGCGCTGACTTCTCACCCTTCCATATCCCCTTTGCCTCACAGCACTCTCACTAGGCTAAGAGGTACAGTGTCTCAAGTGGGATCCCTGGGTTGAATTCTGCCTTTGATGACATCAGTTATCAGCTCCCTCTCTGTATTTCTCCATTTCAAAATCTTTCATTCTGAGGGATACAATTTCCCAGGAAGTATCTGGTGTCCTGACATAAGATGCCATGTAGCATCTTTTCTTTTCTTTTTTTCTCTTCTCTTCTCTTCTCTTCTCTTCTCTTCTCTTCTCTTCTCTTCCTCTCCTCTGCTCTCCCCTCCTCTGCTCTGCTCTCCTCTCCTCTCCTTTCCTTTTCAGGAGATGGGGAGAGAGAGAGGGGCAGAGGGAGAGGTAGAGAGAGAATTTTAAGCAGGCTCCATTCCCAGTTCAAGCCCGACTCAGGGCTCCGTCTCAAGACCCTGAGATCATGACTTGAACTGAAATCAGGAATCTCACGCTTAATCAACTGAGCTACACAGGCACCCCACAACTGGTATATTCATCACTTGAAAAAACTTTATATGTTATGCTTACAAAGTTAAACATCTGTTAATATATTTCAAATCTCTAATGAAAAAATGTCTAATATCAGAGTTAAAGTATGATTTGCAATAAGTTAAAAACATGGCTCTCATACAAATATGTAGTAAGTATGTGTCAAAGATTTATTAACCTCATTGATAAGAGAACCAGCAGGATGGTAAGCCTAGTTCAAAGGAGAAAATGAGAAAAAAAATTATTTATATGGTTAGTAGAAAAAAAGAATGCTAAAATAAGGCTGCAAAATTAAGATTCCAAACTGATTAATGTCCTGCAGTATAATAAAATCTTAACCTTTTGAGTTATATTTCCTACTGGACAGAAATTATTTGCATCTTTACTGGACAAAAATAATTTGCAGCTTATCCATCTTGTGTAAGTTAAGCTCTAACTTTACTAGGTCCAGGCCCTAATCAAGACAATTACAAATCAAACACAGTTGCCTTTCCTTAGAGCAAAAATGGACCCTCACACGGGCTTGTTCAACAACACTTCTGTATGGCTCTGAAAGGCAGTGTAGTCATCTTTTTGCCTTATTTCCAAGTTTTGGGTCATTTTTCTTAAATTAGCAACAAAATTGTGGAGGGGGATGCTTGGGGAAAGATCTTCCCAGGCTCTTAAAGTGCTGTAATATAGTCAAATGTGGAATATTTATTAAATATTTATTGAACATCTACTTTTTGACAAGCATTATATAAGGAGATTTTATGTATAGTTTTATTCTACCTTCACAGCAACTTCCTCCTGTGCAGAGGAAAAAACAGGGAAGAGAAGTTAGTGAGTTGCATCAGGTAGCACAATTAGCGAGTGGGAGAGCAAACTTCACTCTTGTGTTTCTGGCAAGCAAATTTAATTCATTCATTTTATAAGATAATTTTTTTCTGATTTAAAAAATATTATAGGATCATTATAGAAGATATGACAAATAGAAAAACCAAACTCCCTCAAAATTCCGCAACTCAGACACAAATCCAATTAACATTTTGGTGTGTTTCCTTGTAATTTTTATTAAACATTTAAGTTCATGAATATGTGGTTGCAAATTGTACTTTGATCTCTAAGGTGAAAGCACCAATGGGATTATAAGGTAGCACTGCATGGATAAACCACAGTATGTCTGACGGACCCCTTATCTTTGGACATTTAGAGTTTTCGGTATTTAATACTATAAATAATATGGACATCTTCAAATAAAAGTATCATTTTATCCTCCTGTCAACTCAGTGAATAGGTACTATGATTATCTATAGCTCTTAGTTGAGGAAGAACACAGCTGGTAAAGAGCCCTTAGAAAACTAAACCTATATTTTCAACCACTGGTGGAGCAAGCACTTGGGTTTAGATTTTTTTTCTACAGACTCAGAACAATCTGATATTCATTGTAATGTCTGCATTCACATTTGAATGTATTTGTTGCCATGATTTGTGAGATTCTGCTTTCATGGGACAAAATCCCCTCTCTGCTTCTATACACAGCATTAGTCAGCATCTACTTTGCTTTCGTAAGCCAATAAAACATGCCCTGGGAGGTGGTGCTTCATGCATATGCGTGCCATATAATGCTACTAAACCACAGGTGTGTTTTATCAGATTATTAATATTTTTCAACACACATAAAGCTTCAGTCTGCCCAGTTCTGTGAAGTCTGTCCTTTGAGAAGACGGGTTTGTTTGTTTATTCAATCAAAAGAAAAATTATCTTCAGTTTTGACATATACAACATATGGAATTGCACGGCATTACTAGGCAAAACAAGATCTCAACCACAGCTGTTAACACACCAAATTCCACCAAATGTTCTGGGTTTGGGGAGTGTTCAAAACTTCTTCGGTGCAAATAACATGTTAAAATGCATTGAACTCATCGGAGGGCTTCTACATTTCATATAATATTTTGTCCTCAGACGATGGAGAGCAGAGATTATCTATATCTTGAACCTAACACACCCTTTAATTATATAAATACATTTGTTTTCTTGTGCAAAGAGAATTTTCTCTTTACTGTTTATAGCCTTGGAGGATGTAGTTTCAAACCTCTGTTCTGCCTTCTGAAATTGTATTTCATGGGCTTTTATCAATTTGACTTATTCTTGTTCGTCTATTGTTTCAAAAACATGTTTCCATAGCATTACTAGTGTAGAGTGGATTACTGAAAAAAGTAAACAAGGATATTTTTGAAAGGGGCTGATGTCCCTGCTTTGAAAGATATACTGAGATCAAAAAGGGTCTTTTTTAGCAGTCTGGATATACAGAAACTTCTGCTTATTGAAAGCACAAAACAAAAAACCAATCACCATCAACAACAACAAGCTATTTTTCCAGCTAACCCTCAATTTAATGTTCATTATTTTGAAAATGCTCTCCTTGCAGGAGCAGCAGAAAATTTGTTACAATTAGTAACAAACTCTGGCATCCATCCTGAAGGGACTCAAGTAATTCCCCAAAGTATTTTCAGCTATTTATGTCATTTTATATTTGGCCAAGTGTGAAAGAAAATCTTATATTTTGCCCCCAGCTTTGGGGAGATAGTTAAGACAGAAAAAAAAAAAAAGTTACATGTCTATTTCTCAATGTACTTCTGAAGCTGCCTTCAGAATCAGTGCAGAGAAGAGATATTTTATAGCTCTTATGATTGAAAATATCAAACTCCAATGATACTGATGCATTCATACACTCCCCAGAACCTCCCTGAACTAGGGCAGGAAAATGCTTCCTGGAGGTGAATGTCAGGAGGTGAGTGTCAGGACCATCTCTGAGCTCCAATGGGTCCTGAGTGAGTCCACTAACTTGTGTAGGATGGGTCCCTGGCAAGTTAGGAAGCCAGAGCTGGGAGCATCAAGTAAGGATTCCTCTGATTTGAATCCCCAGGACTTGTGCTTGTGAAGAAACGCCTAACAAAACAAAAAACAAACAAAAACGAAAACGAAGCAAAGGATTCTCCTGGCTATTTTCCTTAGAGTTTCCCTAGGGCTACCCTGGCTCTGGGCCTCACCACACCAGAAGGGATAGCACAATTTGATAACATCTCTGCACCCAAGGAACTCAAAGGGTTAAACGGGGGACTAATTAACTCCTACAGTGATATTTGTTTTTTAAATGCTAAACACAGGCCTGTCCTTGATTTACCGTATCCAATATCTCACCAGCAGTTTGTGGTCGAGGCCCCCATCTTTCCTATTAATAAACACGGATTCTCTCAAGAATCAAAGCCCTCTTGATGCCCCCAGTTCAGAGATTGGGATCACATGGCCCTGGACAATATGGTTGGGGATGCTCTCTTATCTGGCATAGAAAGAGAAGAGAAAGTGATGGGACTTTACATTTCCCCGAAGCCTCCATATGTTTCATGGGGCAATACCTTTTTCTTTCTATGGACTGTGATGCAGGTTCTCTCTTGAAAGAAGCAATATGCTTCACCTGGACAGTGAGCATGTCAGGAGAGGCCTATCCCAACTTTGGCCCTTAGTTTGTCCTCTTGTAGAATGAGGGGCTCAGAAGAGAGGCTCCTCGTAAGTGTATTCTGGATCTAGCCTCCTACAAGTGGTGTGGCCACTTCCCGAGTCTCTCCCTCTCTTCCCATGTTCTGCTAAGTCACGGAGGTCACATAGAGGGGACCCCTGGGGTGGAATGCTGACTCTGCAGGCTGCCAGTTGTTGTACCTTTAAGTCACCTGTGCTCTCTCTAGACATCAGTTTCCTTATGAGATGGAACTAGTTCTCCTACCTCGTAGTAGGGGTATGTGATGACGTGAGATCATACACAGGAAGTCCTTAGAAGAGTGCCCAAAACATTTTAAGTGTTAATAAATGTTAGCTATTGTTTTGCTTTGTTTTTTTAGATGCAATAGTATATGTTATGCACATGGCACAATTCCTGGTACACAGAAAGAAGCTAATAAACATTAGCCCTTTTATTATTGTCATCCAAAGAAAGGTAAGGTTTTGTTTTTAAACTTTTCACCAGTATTTTTGATTTGAAGAAACATTTTACTTCATCCCTCCAGAGGTATCTAAAGATGAACGGGCTTCTCCTACCTCCCTCTTGACTTAGTCGAGAGAATGTGCTGACTTCAGAAAGACTTCTTCTGACAATTCTTTGGTGTCCATACTTTGAGACACAGTGTTCTCCCTCTTCTATTTTTACCCCCTTTAAGCACCAGCGGGCAGTAAATAAACTGAGGCTCAGATGACTTCAGTTTGAAGACAACCTCCTGCAGCTGCTGATAGCTGCATCAGCCAGTCTGTGCGAGGAAGGGGTTGCTGCTCATGTGCAGGCAAGAGCAGGAAATTCATCAAATCTACTCAAAGGCAGACCAGTTCACTGAAGTAGCTAATAGAAGTTAAACAAAGGCGTAGGAAAATAGACAAATTATATGTAAAGATAGTTACATGCATAGTGTTTTAGTCAGCTTCGGCTGCCATAACAAAATACCACAAACTGGGTGGTTCTAGAGGCTGGAAGTCCAAGATCAAGATGCTGCCAGGGCTGGTTTCTGGTTAGGCCTCTGTGCACACATGGAGAGAGTGAGCCCTGGCATCTTCCTTTTCTCATAAGGACACCAGTCCTATAGAATTAAGATCCCACCCTTATGACTTCATTACCTTAATTACCTCTTGAAAAGCTTGATCTCCAAATACAATGACCTGCGAGGTTAGGGCCTCAGTATATGTATGAGGGGGCACAATTCAGTCCTTTTCATATATACATATAATAATAATTTAAGTATATTGATATTATATATACTCATAAAATTCATATATATGGATATGTATATTAACAAGTAAAGAAGTAGCCACTTGGAGCAGATTTGGTCCCTGTATTCTGTGTTTTGTGATTTCATAATTCAGTGGAAATCAAGAAAATTCACTTTTACGTTTTTTTTTAGAGAGGTCTGCAGTGAATACTGACTCGTCACTTCCACCTACCATGTGCAATCATTGTCCTAAGTACCTATATCCCTTATAGATTTTTTTTACTGACATTATTTGTTAGTATTCAAATATCATCTGTCTCTATCTTCCAGACTCTATCTAGTCTAATTCCCGGGTTCCATGATTACCAAAGTTTTATGTCTTGCCCCTGATTGCTAAGTGCCCAACATTGTACATGGTGCACAGGACACTGAGCATATTCCTGTCTGCACTTCTGCACTTAAAATCCCTCTGCTCTGAATACCGTTTCTCTTAATATTTATAGGGCCAGCATACTTCTGACAAATCTCTACTCAACTGCTCCCTCCTCTGAGGCCTTTCCTGCTTGTACTGCCAAAAACTGTCCTATGTCCTCTTCCACTGTACTTTTCCTTGTAAAACTTTTCAATAACTAACCTTGTGCTGTATGTCTAATTAGTTGCATTATTGTCTGACTCCTGCTTTAGAAATTAGGCTTCAAGACAGCAGGACATTCATTAATTTGTTCACTACTGTTTTGCTCTGTTCACAGAGTGCAGAGACTGGAATGTAGGACATTCTTGATAAAATATTTTAAGTACATGAACAGACAATTATCTGATAAGATGAACAAGTGAAATTTTCTGAGTTTAGTTCCTCCATAAAGGGACGTATCAGGTAGTGAAAAAAAGGAAATAAATTCACTCTTCTCCCAAGCGTACTCATCTTCTACTTCCTTGACTCCTCCTCTGCATTCTTTAGGTGTCTGAGACACTTTAGCGGATCCACGAAGTTGGGAACTGGTGTCCCTTCCACGCACTTTTCCTAGACCGTGACCTTCACACTGGTACACGTGCCACACTCCTCTGAATTCTCTTGATTACCTACTAGAATATATGTTCCATGAGGGCAGGAACCAGGATTGCTGGCACAGAGTAGAGCTCAATAAATATTCACTAAATGAATGTTAAGACTTTTGAAATGAGGGAATGGACTTCTAAGCCAAAATCAGCTCAAACGATGTCTTTTCCTAGCCTAAATTCAAGGTTCTACGGGGCCATTCTCTGCCACCTTTAGAATCATATTTGAAGGTGAGTCCTCCCCCAACATTCTTGCATTACTAGGCTCCATGTAAAAGTATAATACTAGAGAAACCAGAAAACTTTACTTATTAGGGAAAATTGTGGGGGCTTCCAATGGGAAAGAAATATGTTAACTAATTGGAGTAAAAACAGACTTGAAATAAAAAAATTATCTTTTTCATTAAAAAAGATACTAAAATTATTCCTAACTGGGTTCTTGTTCCAGGTACCATATTAAAATCTTTATGCCCAATTTCTCATTTAACACTTAGACCATAAAATAAATATTATTAGCCCCACATGAGGAAATTGATCTCTTCAGAGAGATTTAGTGACTCACCCAAGATCATAGACTAAATGAATGCTCAAATCTGTACTCTAATCTAGATCTACTTGACCCCTTGTCCTTCTCATCAACGCTACTTAAACTCTTGGGTTGTTCATATGCCCCATATCATATAACACCCAACAGAAGTTATTTATTCAACAGGTCTATGAAGTATGTCTGTAACACCTTGGGAAACAGCACACTTAGACTTTAAGAAGATATAAGAAGCTAAAATTAGATCTAGAGTTCTTAATAACCTTTGTACCTTATGCTTGGCTTCCTCAATGGAGGCAAAACCCAAGAGCATTAGAGCTGAAAAATGTGTTTAAATGTCTTGTTCAGTGCCTCCATTTTAGAGATAACAAAACTAAGATTTGAGCAATGATACAAGTTTACAAAGGTCATCCAAGTAAGTTGTGGTAGAACTAGTACACTACTTTGGAAAGACAGTAAAAATAATCAGCTAGTAGCATGAAAGGAACATAATTAAAAAAAATTATCAAGCTGGGTTTAAAAGTAGCCAAACATAGGGTGCTTTGGTGGCTAAGTTGGTTAAGCATTTCACTCTTGATTTTGGCTCAGGTCATGATCTCAGGGTTGTGAGATCGAGCCCCGCTTTGGGCCAAGTGCTGGGCGTGGAGTCTGCTTAAGATTCTCTCTGAATTCTCTCTCTCCCTCTCTCTCTAATAAAAAAAATATCCAAACATACCTGATTGTATCTACTCTTGGGAGTTAGATCCTTGTAGTGTAATTTAGTATGAATGGATATATATGTATACACACATTTTTTTAACTTCAGTCCATGTGTTTGATAGTTTTTTGAAACCATTACAAAAGGATTTGACCATGGCACATATTAAGGTAATTTATGAGCTTGTGATAAGAGTGATAGGGTTGTATTAAAGAGTGATGTGTAGATATGCTTGGGTAGGTTTGTTGAATCAATAGTAGATACTTGGATCTTGTCATTGTATAATTTGTTATTTGACATCTTCATTGGGGAAATTTACTATCTGTCTAATCAGTGAACTCACAGCTAATACTAGATTTGAAATGATGAGAAAGTTAGTGTTTTACATATGCTACTTCATTAAATTGCATATGATTATTACTAAACCAAACGTGGAGCCATCTCACAGTGGATGCCTGAAGAATGGAATTTGTTTATCCCTTTTTAGGCTCCCATTTCTGTACGGAAACAAATCAGATACAGATTCTCTTTTCCACATTAGTTGGGGTGAGAACTAAACCGGACAGGAAATCTGAAAAAAAGCACACCAAAATTAAAAATGATACAAAATCTAAATAGCACCATAATAATGTTAAACAATCAACCTAAATGACATTGAGAAGGATATCCCATAGCTAATTGTAAAGTTTATTTAAAAAGACTCAACGTTGCTCTTCCTCAAGTCTTTAAATTCACAGCAAATTGAACTTATAGTGAATTTTCCCTTTCAACATGTACCTTGTTGAAATTAATCCATTAAATGAGTAGTGGGCTTTTCACTTATTAAACTAAATGTCTTAATGTGGTATATACATTTCAAGCCTTTTATTTACTGTCCTAGAATCCAGTGGGTTTTGCTACTGCATTTGGAAAATGCAGTCCAAATGATTTCTATGTATGTAGACTACTATAATTGCATCCCTCCATTGGGAAAGGGGTGGCTTAGCCAGGGTTCCAAGGATGTTTGTTCTTGTCTTCCTCAACTCTCTAGCAATTGGTGAGTCCCTTAGCTTCTTTGCCCTTAATTTCCTTAAGTACAAAATGCAGATAATGAACTCAGAAGGCTGCAGGGAAAAAAATGAAAATAAAAAATAATAGATATAGCTTACTGAGTATCTACCATAGGCTGGTGCCTGAGTTAAAGACTTTAAGTGTTTTATTCCATACAATAATCACTAAAACTCTAGGCAGTAGCACTATTGTTTCCATTTCATAAACAAAGAAAATCAAGATTAGTCTCAAAAAGATTCAGTGCTTACCTAGGGTCATATGGCAGAATCAAGGTTTGAATAGAGGTTTCTCTGATTCCAAACTACATACTCCTAGCTACTACCCTAGAGTATACTGCATATACAGAAAACATTGTAAAAAGCAAATGATGGCAAGGGAAATTATGGAATGCTTTCAATATGCTCAGTATCATAGAAGGTGTTTTTATTGGTTATCCTATTTAATTTTCATGACTCTGGTGATAGTTATCTTCACATTTACTAGTCACTTAAATTTTCTCTAATTTCAAGGTATTCCTTTACTTTGCCAAGGTAGAAACCAGAACACTTATAAAATCACACTATTTCTATAATATGAAATGGCAATATTAGAAAATATTAGCAATTGGAAATGCCTCACTGAACATGAAATAATGAGTTATGAAAGGGAACAATGGATCTTTGTGTCATCCATGTAAAAAATTTGTTGGAGGGCCTGAGGATTTTTTTGGGGGATATACTGGAAAAGAGCAGTCTAGAAGAAAATCATCAAGGGTCAACATGACTTTTCATAATGATAAAAGTTATGATTGCAGACATTTGTCTAACATATTCTTGCTTTTTAAATAAGCCTGAAGTGAGAGTTATAAGGAAGACTGGATATGCTGCTCTTTTAATTCCTCAAGCATATATATATATATACATACACACAGCTGAGTCTTGAAGAAGTGGAGGTTAGGGTCATCAATCCCCCATGTACTTGAAAATCCCTGTATAACTTTTTACTCTACCAAAACTTAACTACTAATAGCCTGCTGTTGACCAAAACTTGATAACATAAACATTTGATTGATACATATTTTGCATGTTAAATGTATTGTATACTGAATTCTTAGCATAAAGTAAACTAAAGAAAAGAAAATGTTATTAAGAAAATCATAAAGAAGAGAAAATACATTTACAGTACTGTACTGTAAAAAAAAAAATCCATGTGTAAGTAGACCTGTGAACTTCAAACCCATGTTGTTCCAGGTTGTATACACTCACACATATATACATATATTGTCTTTTAGGGAGGACATCTTATTTATATAGTAGACTTTATAATCACTTCTTTTGATAAAGACAAGTGGATTAAATGAAAGAATACAAAATTGCAATCAACAGGACATTGCTACCAGTCTCCTGAAAGAGTGCCAGAAAATTTCATATCATGTGGTGGAAAGTATAGGATGGTTTTCAAAAGATGTAAAAAGTGAATCAGAGTACAGACTATTTCTTTGCCTAAAATATTCATAAAAACAAATATCAATTGGTTTTCTAGTTTTAATTTTCATAAATATTTGTATATGTCTAGTATATGTGTGTACATGAGCAGAGAAGGGGTTCAATATATTAAGTCTTGTTCTGCCTAGATTCTTCTACATTTTCTTTTGTCAAATTAGCTTTTCCTTGAGAGAAATTAATTCTAACTGATTTGGGACAAACTGGCAAAGCTTTTTGAAACATTTTCAATCAGTGCCAACTCTTAAAGCATTTTCTTATATTTATAGGACATTAAAACAGTATCCAAGCAATATTTCCAAAATCACCTTTCTGAATGCTTCTCTACTACACACTGGATCTTTGGTCCTTTGATGCCCATACTGTCAAAAGCACCTGTCTTACTCATTTCTAGTCACTGTACGGCTTGTCATAAGCCCTCTCCCATCCTCCCCAGGCCTATTCAGAACCTTTTTTTTCTAGTCTGAATGTCAGGCTCACTTGTCTTTCTGGTTTGCCTATCATGTAGTTGGTTGATTCCTGGTGCCACCAAACCCTTTTTGTATCTCTTGTTAGGGACTGCTGCCTGAGTTTTCTGCCAGCGTTTTTTACCAAGGAAGCCATTGTATACTGAGAAAGCTGAGACCCATCCTATGAAACCTGTAGAGATTTTCTCTTAAGACGTTCAACATACCTTCAGGGTCAGAGTGAAATGTGCCTGACTCTGGCTGATACACTCCAGCCGTGCTGGAGACTCAAAAGAGCTGGAAGGTGGAAGAAGCACCACCTTCTGTAAAAGGATCTTCAGTGCCAGTGGTGGAGTCAAGCTCTGTAATCTGGGAATGAATACTTCTTTAAGTGCTAATATAAGATCTGAGAAATACCCAACTCTGAATCAGCTTGACCAACAGCATGGCCACTAGAAAAGAATGAAAGGCCCCAACTACTTGGCTGGAGTATATAAGATTTCTGTATGGAATATTTGGTTTCCATCTAACCTTCCCTACCATCAGATGAAAAAATAAGTGGCTCAAAATGTTTTCAGAATTTATTGCTCGAACATTATATAGTGAACAAGAATGGGTTTTATTGAACACATTTGGAGACTTTGTATTGTGGGTCAGCTGTAGCTATGACTTGGTGTACCCTGAGTTAGAAGTGTTTGTTCTCTAAAACACATGGTTCCCAGACTTACAGTGTACTATGATTTGATTTTAAATGCCAAAAACATAAAATCTGCAGAATGCACTAACTTAGTAACATTTATGTAGGGGAATTTTCAGGTAAAGAACTAATTCCAATGGAGACAAAGTTATGGGGAGGGGGAAGTTGGTATATTAATTAGTCTGTGGTTTCACATTGATATAGAGATATAATTTTGGAACTTTATATTTTACTTAAGCTTATAAAACTTAGCCTTGGACAAGGCATGAATAACCTTATAGTATAGAGTCCCCAGCATGGATTCTTGGTTCCCTAACATGTAACATGGGACCTCAGGGCCTATCTCATGCACACTCATCCTTTATACCCTAATTCTCCATCAAAGCACTGACTGGCTCCAGAGTGTGTGAAAGACTAATTGTGTGAGAAAATGGATAGCTGAGCATTGAACAGTGAGTAGAAAGGATTTCCTAAGAAATTTCCTAAGAAAAGAAGAGATTGTAGAGAAAGAGAAAGAGGTATTAGAGGAAAGCTCATTCTAGAGAAGGTGCTTTAAAATGCATACTATTATAGACCTCACTTAAGATTAACCAACAAAAACATCTCAATATTAGGACAATGTACTAGAATATTGAGATGAGTGAGAGATGCTGACAGCTGCATGCACAGAAGGTGATGAGTGAAGGTGGGCGTAGAGGCCTGAGTGTCTGTGGGCCTGGTTACACTCACAAGGGGATTTGGCAGACTGTGGTAGAAAACCAATGTTTAATGCAGTGAACACTAACACACTGAGTTCTGAGTTTTAATTACTGATATACTATGTTCGTGGGATTCCTTGCCAGAATACAAATCTGGTATCAGATATTGGATAGAAAAGAACTAATTTTTATTAAAAAAATAACATTAAACAGAGGGCTGTGAAATCCAATTTTGATCTAAATCTCAGTGCTCTGACTAGCTCCTCACATGTGAGACTCATCTCATAGGGTTTTTATGAGGGCTGCATAAGAGTTTGACGTTTAGGCCTAGTATGTGCACAATGCATATTAAAGGTATAGCCCCTTTTTATAATTCTCACTGTAACATAGTTTTTGTTGGTTTTATGAAAAATCCCTTTAACTTAATTTTGGCCACCATTCTAGTATAAGGGGTGAAAAGTTACCACAAAGAGTAGTCATATTACCCATGCGTTTTGATTTTCAGAAAGGCTTACATACAAAAGGGGATTTTACTTGCTGTTTCCTTGATTTTCTGTCTTTGCTCCTTAAGGCACCCATCATTGGCCTTTGTCCTAGACAACTGGACCAGGCTCTTGCAAAGGTTGCCCTCTTTGATAGAGGGTTCATAGGGTTTGCATGTTGACTCACCAAATCACTTGGATTAAAATCATTGAAATCCATATTGACCAACAACCTCCAAAAGCTTCATTAGGGTTTTATCTAACCTCTACTGATCCTATTTCTCCAAAGTTTATGTTAGATTCTCCGATTCCCATTGTTTTTCATTTAGTCTGACCTGTCAGTCTGCCTTTCTTCCCCTCTACAGTTGCACTTTTTGGAATTTCTCTGATTGGGCTGCTGGTTCTTAAACTTTTCCATTAGGTAAAATCTTAGCAGCAAGATTGGTCTAATAAAGTGAGTTATGCCTCAAATAAATACCTATGGTATGAAACTGAATGTCTCCTACCAATTGTTGAGGGTACATTTCATTACTCTTTTCACTTATCATTTGTTAGCCTCTGGGCATATTTCAAAGAAGATCCCCATCAATCCTGATGGATGCTGGTATTTGGCCAGATCTACAACTTCAGAACAAAGTGGAGGAATGACTCAATTATCCTTCTCATGCCTGAATTATCTGTGTAATTGGGGCAGGAAAGTGCAGGCAATGAATGTTGTCTATTGCTATTTTTAAGCTCTGCTCCTGCTGCGTTGTTCTTCTTATGTTTCACTAGTGCTGCCACTGAATTTAAATATTTTACATATCGTAATTAATGATTTGGTTGCACCCTGAAGCTTTCTTAGCAAAAGGCACAATTTTGCAAATTGAATAGCAAATAATTACATAGGTGATATCATTTATGAGTAGGAAATGAACAGATACATCGGTGTGTCTTCAGGTTTGTGTATTTAAACAGCATGTTCTCAATTTATTAGTGATAGTTACGAGAGGGCTATTATTGTCAAAGGCTCAGGTATGTGTGGGAAGGAAATTAACTTAATAGGATGATAACTGATCTTTAATGATATAAAGAGAGAATGGTCTACTTGACCTCCAGAGTGCTTAAGTTTAAAGGGGAAACACATTCAACCTGATTTTCTCACACAAGCAGAGATCTTTCTGGTCTCTAGGTTTTTTTCTATTTCAAAATAGAAAGTGGAAGCCTAGTCCTAAACAACAAAACAGAATAAAACTCAATCAAATACTGAACTTCAGACAAGCTGTAGTACTATGCTTGCATGCCAGGCATTATATAAATCAATTAGTAGGTATTTCTAATTTCAGTGAACTCTTCTACTTACCAAGGAATGGATTACTTTCATTTAAAGTTAGATGTCTCCCTTCAAAGGGAAAACCTGCTTTAATACTCAACCTAAAAAGGCACTACCATAACCAAAGACAACTTGGCTATAAATAGACAATCGACGTTATTGCAGCTGAGGAGATTTCATCCCATTAGAAACTTCACTCAGAAATGTAGAGGAGTGCTTAATAATGAATGAATGTGATTTAAGGCCGCTTTATACTGATGACATTTTTCCTATAAATATTACAGAGACGTTTAAATTTTTATCTCCCGTAATTCTAATGAATGAATTTCCCTGACCCTTACTGAAAATTATACCTGTAAAGTCGGCAATTTACTGATGATTGCTTAGGCTATTAAAGAGACTTGGGTTTCAAAACATTTTCATTTCATTCATAGATTCCTGTAATGCCTTTGGAACCAAAGTTTAAAGAAGCTGGGTTGGATGTGCTTCCAACATCGGGAGAATGTTGTAGTTTCTTCAACAATTAACTTCATTAACACATTAAAAGCCCAACTAAAGTGGAAATGTGGGGGGCCTGCCTGAAGCTATTTTCCATGGATGGTGTGCTAGGAAGAAAGGATTAAGGGAGAATGGTGCGGTTGCTGCTCTTTTTTGAGAGTGTGTCCAACCCACTTCCATTTGTAATACAAGTTTGTATACTCCTGCATTCCAGCTTGATGAAGTATAAAAACTAAAGGACTGAGAAACAGAAGTCTTGCTGTAATTATTTCCAGTGTGAAGTACAAACAGTAATCAGTTTTTATCAAGTACAAGAGAGAAGGATGCAACATTTAGCTAAACTTATCAAATTTTCCAGATAACTGTAGCTTAACTCTTCCAGTTATACAGAGTTCACATTTTATTTATTTATTTTAGTGGAAAACTGTCTAAATTGCCAAACTTATATGACCTGGGTAGGAAGTATATCAAACACATAAATTAATTCCACCAACATTTTTTGAGTATCTACATGCTGAATCACTGTGCTGAGGGTAAGGGTCTGCTGTTTCAAAAAATGTATACACAAAGTTCACAAGAATATGGGCACAAAATGTACTACAGGAACAGACTGGGGAGAGATGAACTGAGAAGCTTGCGAGACATGATGTTGGACTGAATTTTAAAAGATGAGTTCTTTCTTTCTTTTTTTTTTTTTTAAAGATTTTATTTATTTATTTGAGAGAGAGAATGAGATAGAGAGAGAGAGCATGAGAGGGGGGAGGGTCCAAGGGAGAAGCAGACACCCTGCTGAGCAGGGAGCCCGATGCGGGACTCGATCCCGGGACTCCAGGATCATGACCTGAGCCGAAGGCAGTCGCTTAACCAACTGAGCCACCCAGGCGCCCAAAGATGAGTTTCTTGTTAATGGAAGAAAACACATTTCAGGCAGAGAGCAAGTATTCAAAGCATCCATAAATTGGGAACAAATCAAACTTCTCTGATAACATATGTGTTCTAGGTTTATCTATTTTTTTCATTCTCCCACCATTCCAGTTGAAAAATTTTTTCACATGTGTAGTTAGTCACTGTAAATTTGACCTCCCCAATATCTCCTGAGGCTCTGCCTCCCTGCCTTATCTGTTCAGCAGCCACTGCTTTGCTTAGGTCCTCATTCTTTCTTCTGTGGACTATCCTCTTGGAGAACTTCCTGATTCCTCCTGCTTCAGTTAGATGCCTTGTTTTCCCATAATACATATTCCTCTCTTCTAGCATGTGTCACACAGTGATAGCCAATCACTGTGTGTGTTCCTTACTAGAGTATGTACATCCTGAGGGCAGGAACTATGCTTTGTCTTTTTCATATATGGCTTCTAACACAATATTCTACATGATAGAAATTATCAATGAATAAATTAATGAATGAGCTACTTCTTCCCAGGAATATGATGTATTTATTATTATGATGATAAATACTGATATCAACATCTTATAGGAAATTCAGTTATTTTGATGTTGTCTTGTTAATTTTGGCACATGCATTGTCTAGGACAGTTCTTAGCTCATAGATTTAATCCATAAATAATTCTTGCCTAAATGAATAAAGAAACTAGTGTTATGGATTGAATGGTGTCTCCCTGCCACCAAACGATATTGACATCCTAACCCCTAATACCTGTGAATATGACATTATTTGGAGATGGCTAAATTAAGATGAGGTTATTAGGGCAGGCCCTAATCCAATATGGCAGTGTCCTTATACAAAAGGAAAATCTGGACACAGAGAGGGATGCTTAGGGAGTATGCTATGTGAAGACTGGAGTTATGCTTCCACAAGCCAGGGGACACCAAAGATTATCAGCAAACCCACAGAAGCCAGGAGAGAGTCATGGGACACAGTCTCCCTTGTAGCCCTCAGAAGGATCCAATTTTACAAATACCTTGATGTCAGGTTTCTAGGCTTCCAGACCTATGACACAATAAATTTCTGTTGTTGCAAGTCACTCAGCTTGTGGTATTTTGTTATAGCAATCCTAGGAAACTAATACACCTAGGGACAAAGATTTAGATATTTTAATGTATCTAGAGGCTGGTATGGATCTGTAGGAGAACTACAGTGGCACTAATGAAAATTATGGACATTATGAAGGCAGAAGGTGAGGAAATGTTTTCAATCACGACTAGTGAGAAAATTACTGTAGGTGTTATAAAAAAAAGATGCAGGTTCTTGTGGTAGGAGTATTGGGGGAAGTCTACACTTCGCAATTGAGAATTAGATTTTCAGATCAGTGACCAGGCATGTATATTCTTACTAAAAGCTCCTCAGATTTTTTGGGTGAACACCCAAGTTAGTAACTCTAAAGTAATGGCCTTCCCTTTTGCAACTCTAGGCAGGCTCCTATGGGGTTGTGCTTCTTCCCTGCAGGCTGTCTTCTCTTCTCAGTGTGCATTCTGCTAATGGTCAGATTGCAGTGGGAGTGAGCCAGACCTCCTGGTTCATTTTCTAATGGGGTTCTGCCCATTGAGGATAAACCTATGTTTACCTTCACAGTTGCAACCTTTTCTCAGTATTTTTTTCCTTTTGTTAACACATCTTTCTGTTTTCTCAAACTCACCTGCGGTACTCAGTCTTGAGACAAATTCTAAAGTTTACCACACTTTTCTGTTATTTTTATCTAAAGAAACAAACCTTTTTCTTTTCTTCCCTGGGTCTTGCATTCTTTTTCTCAAATGTTGCTCCTTATGGCAGAGCAGCTGAACTCAAACACTGCCAAGGAGACTAGTTAAACATAAGTCTTTCCAGGTTAACTACTGATTTATTATCTGATGGAGTCTTTTGCCCTTTTGAATTTAAAGTAAATCAGGATCCCCAGAGAACCCAAGGGAAAGAATATAGTGTTAAATGACTGTTTTACAAGGATTCAAAATGGAAAGATACTTTCAGAAACAGGCTAATGTGCACAGCTTATAAAGAAATACAGAGACTCAAGTGTTTTGTTTTTTTCCATTTAAAAATATCAAAACAAAATGGGATCAAGGGATTTGAATTTAGTGTACATAAAATAAAAGTGCTTGTGGAACTTCCCTTGCATTTACAGCAATCAGCTAGAGCACAACCTAAGTGGAAATGGATATGTTTGAAAAAATCTATATGCTCGTTGCAGAATGGTATGTTTGAGAGACTTGCTAAGTGCTTACATTAATACATCCTGAAGTACTTTCTAATCAAACATATTATTGCATTACTTTCAACACTGTTGTAAGTTGGAAAGTTTCCTCATATTTTGGCGGTTTTTAAAATCACATATTAAGTCCTCATTGCAGATCCATTTCATCATCTCCCATTATTCTAAAACGTTGTGTTAGTTTTCACTAAGCTTTGTGGCTGGCCATTGTTATGCCTCGACATACCGGGTTGTCAGTTTAGAGATGGTACATCTGTTGTCTGAGCTTTGCAAATCAGGAAGTGCTATTTCCACAATTAGACCAGTGGCTATTGGTGTATGTGTTGGAGGGGAGAATACTTGCAGTGATGACAAATGGAAATATTTTATCTGTGGGAGCTCAAATCATTATGGTGAAGTTCAAGTCCTGTTCAACATATGTCTATAGTGACTTGTGGCTGAAATTTTACACCTGCTTATATAATACATGAATTGGGACTGGTATCATGTGGATTGTTGATGGCAAAACTTGAAACCACATGAAAATTATCTGGTTTCAGGTTTGGTTTCCAAAGCAAGAGACTCAGACAATAGTTATAGAATGTTCAAATGGACCTGGGTAAATTTGTATAATTCTCCTGGCTTAAAGCCAGAGAAATGTTTGTAATCCTCCCACCTAGCTGTGACTTACAACGATGAAACACAAGGGATAAAAGATTGTAAATGTCTAAGGAAAAGTTTAACAAAGATCAGGGATAAACTAAAATGAAAGAAGCTGGTAAACCCAAGAATGTCATACAACAGAGTACATTGCTCCCCTCCTGTGACCACAACCCCTTAATACTTTGAAACTTTCTGTTGTCCCTTCAATTCAAATGTTACCTTCTCTGTGAAACTTTCCTTGACCCCACAAATCAACATTAGATAATTACATCCTCTGTACGCCCCAAATACTTTATTCCCATCTATTCTAAAATAAGTACATTTTTGGCAATTTTATTTCTTGCTCCCCCTCCCCACTCCTACCTACACTCTGAACTCCAGAGAGCATAAACTTCTATTTTTATTCATCTTTGTGTTCCAAGTACCTAGTACAGTGCCTAGCATATAATAGGCAAGCAATATGTGTCGCATGAACAAATGGCAGAATTAGTTGACTATGTGTCATCATTTTTGTTAGCTATTTAAAACATGAATGTAAGCAAAATGTCAAACATAGAAAGGGTGCAGAAATTACTAAGAAACTGGCCTAGGATTTTAAATAATCTCTTGCATTTCCTACTGGGGTTCCAGCACTTGGTAAATGTGATGAAGACCTAAGGAGACCAAAGCATAAGCTAAAGCAAATAGTGTGTAAGATCAAGGCTTTAGAAAACAAAAGCTGAGTCCATGAAGGCCAAAGGAAATCAGAAAGAAAACTGAGATATGAGATGATGAGCTTTGATGAAGGGGTTCACGAGCAGCTATATTGGTTATCTCTACTGAGGTAAAGCAAGAATAAATGAAATAAGGATAAGCTAGATATAAAAATGCTATTACATCTTGTGATGAGTTACCAGGGGGTATCACAGTATTTTCCCGCTTCAAACTTCATCGAATAAAAATCCATGCTGCCATCAAAAGAATGATTCCAAATTCCAGGACTGATTATACCTTTTCATAGCTGAAAACCCCTCACTAAATATTCATTACTTCTAGTATTATTTTCTAAACTTGCCTGAAAATAATAATCCTCCAGAACACCAGTAAACATTAGAGATTCCTGCTCATCTTCTGAATGAGAATCTTGGGATGTGGGGGCTGGGAATCTGGTTTTTATATAACATTTGATTATTCTTTTCCTCAAGCGAATTTGGATTTATCTTCAGGATGAAGTACCGTTTCCTTAGAAAAGCACTCTGTGTCCACTTAGGCTCTGGCTTCACTTGCCATGGACCCCCATTATGTTCCGGTAATAACAGCATACTGTTTTAGATCACTAGTTCATTCCAAATGCTATTATCTCTACTTAAATTCTTTTTCTTTTTAAGATTTACTTTTTTATTTGACAGAGAGGGAGAGAGAACACAAGCAGGGGGAGCGGGAGAGGGAGAAGCAGACTCCCCACAGAGCAGGGAGCCTGATGCGGGGCTCAATCCCAGGACTCCTATAGATCACAACCTAAGCTGAAGGCAGGCGCTTAACTGACTGAAACACTCAGGCACCCCATCTCCACTTATATTCTATTCACACTTCAAAACCAACCTCAGATGACACTTTCTCTGGAAAACCTTTGTGCATCTTCCCATAAAAAGTACTACACTTCATCTTATCACATTCTCTTTATTTGTTCTTGATTTATGTTGTTTCTCTATAGCAGGAGCTTCTTAAGATTAACAAACATGTCTAATTTATTTATGTTATGTGACCAAGACCAGGTATAGTGCCTGGACATAATAGGGACATATGTTTCTTAACTTCCATTGTGTGCCAGATATCTCTTATCCACACATCTTTTGCCCTTTATTTTATTTTTTTTTAAATATTCTATCTATTCATTTGAGGGAGAGAGAGAGAGAGAGCAAGCGAGCACAGGCAGGGGGGAAGAGGGAGAAGCAGGCTCCTCACTGAGCAGGGAGCCCAATGCGGGGCTCGATCCCAGGACCCAGAGATCGTGACCTGAGCCGAAGACAGACGCTTAATGGACTGAGCCACCCAGATGCCCTTGCCCTTTATTTTTAACAAAGAGACTTGGTACATCTCAAATGAAGCCTCCTCCATGATGATTTTTCTGGATGGCTTTAGCTTTCTAGTGAAAAAGCTTTCTTTCTCTTCTTTACAATCATCCATAATCACCACATCCTGTTTCCCTCTCTCTCTCTCTCTTTTTTTTTTTTTTTTAATGTATCTCTCTCTGACTAGAGTGTAAGTGATTTGTGATCAGGGAGAACATTTTTTATTTTATTTGCATAAAACTCTCTAGGATGAAGTGGCATGTGTAGATTTGGCTATTCTGCAAAATATATTTCTTAACAAAATATCTGTACTAAATATGTCATGAAGGTAACATTTTTTAGATGTCAGTAATGGGTATACTTTATAATTTCATAAATTATATAATTTTCTGGACTTTTCTGACACTTGAAATAGTTTATAATTTTTAAATATTGTAATTTTTTAAGCCCAGAATTCTGAACCTGAGATCCATGTACCTCTGACTTTGGAAATTTCATAAACTCCTCAAAATTCTATATAATTTTTTAAGTGTGGCCTTTTTCGGGAGAGAGAGCTCATGACCTGAAATACATTTCCAAAAAGATCTACAACCTCAAACCATTTAAAAGCAACTCTTCTGAACTTGCAATAATAATGGTAAGAAGAATTTGACAATTTACAAAGAACTTCCTCATGCATTTTTATAGCAACCCTGGAGAAGCGGCTAGAGCAGGCCTTCTTAGCTGCATTGATCAAATAAGGAAACCAGCACTTGGAGAAGTTAAGAGCCTTCACTGGAGCTTATATCTCACGACTCCGGAGCTGGAGCTCTCACCACGCTTTGCACCAAGTGGCTTCTTTCCATAAATACTGGTTTGCTTAATCTTCTTTGGACATTTGGAGTAGGTTAAGCTCCTTCCAGCGGGAGACAGGCAGGTGAAACTTAAATTATCACTATATTTAATGAACGAGGTGACTTCCTCTCTCTGTTGTCTTCAGTATCCAGGAATATATAAAAGGGATTTCCTCTTCATGCCTTCATCCTAAATATAGATTAATTAAGAAAATCCTTGGACTTTCAGCATCAGCATCTTCTTGTTCATCATTGAGAAACATTTGTTGAATGCATTTCATATGCAGGGCACTGTTCTTAATGCTAACAACTATAAATACATGAGCTGATACAAGCAGACCACTGGGCAATTAATTCCAAAATAAACCAGAGGGCCCAGACAGCACCAAGAAACTGTGACCACTGAAATACTGTTTCAATGATACCACGGAGTATGTACTGAGGGTCTTAAAATGAACTATACTCTTTGAACCAGTAATTCTCCTTCTAGATATTGGTCTTATATAATTGTAAATTTAGAAAATTGTCTTTAAAGTAGCATTATTTAAAATAGTAAAAGAATAGAGACAACCTGAATCTCCAGCAATAGATTAGTTGGTATGCACATTTTGATTCATTATTTGTGGATAGATAATGATACTTAATTGTGGATAAATTGATACTTAATCGACCCCAACACACCCGAGGGATGCAACATTTTTATCTGTAGCAGTGGTTCACTATGTAGAGATTCACAGCAGAAGTAGCAAGGAGAGATAAATAAAAATCTTTTATAAAAGAGGTATATTTTAAAATGCAGTTCATGAAGTTGGGCTACTCTCCTTCTTCCTAGGATAAGGAATACTCTTACTTTGTGGAAAACTAATGGTTTGTGATATTAGAAAATATTCATGTTTTGAATTTTACTATCCACTATTCCTCCTAGCTGTGCTTTTAGAAACAGCAGCTCCCCTTTCTTGGGAAATTGCTCTTTCCCAGCTTCTTACAGTTCTCAGAGAAGGAGGGTTTGTCCTAAGATAGTGATGGATCCAGGGTCAACCAGGGTCCTTCCCTGGGAGCCAGAATGTCCCTCATTTCTCTGGGGTACTAAGCTGGGAGGACATCAAAACCTTTTCCCTCTTGCCATGTTATGTAAATGTTTCTTATCTGTAGTAATTGAGAAAAACATATGAACAGGGGTAGCCCTGTTCTTCTAAGATAAACGAATAAACTTTTTTTCTTCTTTTTTACTAATCTCTTCTTTTTCTTAAACTAATTTGATTTGGATTATTGTCACTTGAGACCAAAAGATTCCTGAGTGTAACAAAGTTAGTTTGGATCCTACTGATGTAAACACACTAAAAAACAAAACAAATTAAAATCCAGCAAAATTCCAAAATTTATTCCTAGGGAAAAAATACTGTATTGAACTGTTCCAATACAGTGATTATTGATTTATTGGAGATTGGTTGCTTTTCTTACTCTTCTACTTTTCCATATTTTTTCCATGTCTACGGCCATACCACCCTGAACGCGCCTGATCTCATCTGATCCATATTTTTCCCCATATTTTCTATAATAGGTATATACTTTATTTTAAATTGTAAACAGCAGCTCTCGTGACACATGTAATTTGGTACCATGGCAATGTCCCCAAAAAAGGAAGGGGAAAAGAGAAGGAGAGAAGCAGGCAGTTAGATACAGATTGATTACTGAAAAGTGTCTTATAGTTTCCTTTCCACTTCCACCAACTGCTTCTTGAGAAAATATGCTAAGCTCTGCTGAATTGTTTAAGTTACATGCTGTCAGACATCTATAGCTGTCATGAAAGTTAGTAGTGGAAAATGTGAAATCGACATTTGTTCCTGCGGTAGGTGCTTTATTGGGAGAGAATGTCGGGTAAATAGAAGAAAAGGTTGAAAAAGAAGGCTTTTATTTTAATAGATAACAAGCATAAATACCTTGGTAAATCTTAATAGACTCATGCAATGTTCTGACACCACTGGAGTTAAGCGGCGAAAAGAGATATTGACCGGGCCTGCGCTCAGACAGAGGATCTCAGCAAGCTGACTACATTCTAATCCTGACCGTCTACTGTTGGATAATATTTGACTATTACTTCAGGGGCAGTGAAAAAGTTGTGATGATCTTTATATCCTCCTAGCTTTATCAGCAACTGACAAAGCCTTGAATACGGCAGTCTTTAGGCTATATTTCTTTATCTGAGTTTAGCACCAGGTTCTGGAGTCCTGGGGTATGAAATAGCCATCTACTCTAAACCAAGTGAAGATAACAGAGCCTCCAGAGTAGACTGTAATAGGGTTAAAACTGGGTTTGGTTTCTGAGTCTTCCGGTAGGCAATTTGCTAGCAAAGTGCCGGGCATTTAAAATTGAGCTGAAGGTTATTGTCAAGGGATGGATGAAGTAGGGCTCTCGAAGCTAATGCAAAGGTTAAAGGGATTCTAAAAAAAAAAAAAAGAAAAAAGAAAAAAGTTTCTAAAAAAATAAAATGATTTCATCAGATTTGTATCATCTTTGTTAATTTTGCTGGTAAATTCAGTCAGGCAGTCATCATGGAACCCTAGAACTCGGTTCTGAAATCTCATTTCCCAAAGTAGAGAGGACTAAAACATGACACAGGAAGTTGGAAAAAACGTAGTCTCTGATTCCTCCCAGTTCTGTGTTTCTAAGACATGTCCTGTGATGGATTATAGAGTTAATTTGGTGGTTGCACATAATTGCCAAAAATACTTTATTATTTGACTCTGTGAAAAGGAGATTAATTTAGCATAGACTTTCATCAGGCCTCCATCATCCTGACTTGGAACTTTTCCAAAGTTGACTGTCTGATCTTTCAAACTCCACCTGTTAACCCTTCCAGTTCACCTTCCTCACCACCATCAGAGTGATATTAAAAAAAAAAAAAAAAATCTTATTAGAACTTGCTTCTGTCCCAAACAAAATAAAACAAAAAAATGAGGAGCCAAATCCCTCTTTTAGTTGTCTGTTGCCTATAAAGTTAAGTCTACTTCATTATCTTCATATTTAATCTCATTTCAATTTACCACCTCTGGACCACCTCCCGCTGTTCTTCACATGGTTCCCATCTTCTCCAGCTACCTTAAACTTTCAAATATTCTTTAATATGCCATAATTTTTCATGTTGCTGAGACTTTATTTGCATATATTCTTCTGACTGGAATGCTTTTGCCTCCTTCTTTCTCTGGGGAGGGTAGTGAATAATGAGGCAGGAGAGGTACATGGAAGCGGATAATGGGGCGCTGTTAAACTGAAGTCTGCAAGAATATGTTATTCAAGTTTCTTGCCACAGTGTCTGGAACATTATAGGTGATCCCCCCCCAAAAAAATTGTGGTGTAACTCATAGGTACAAGAAAACTTTGTGTGAAAGCACATTTTCAGGCCCTCCATGTACAAGATATATTATGCTCTTCCCCCAAAATTGGTAAATACAATGGCCCTATTTACTATTTTCATTTATAATTTGTATGGCAGAATGGTGACCAGCAATATTGTTGTGGCCAAAATAATATATTATCTGACTCCAAGAGAAAAAAGTTATATTTGAAATGCCTTAAGAATATATGATTTACTATTATTTGTAATTACTATGTAAAAAAAAGAAAAACAATCTCTGGATATACATTACACAGGTCAGGCTTTAAGAAGATTCTAGAAAAAGATTTGTGGGTCATAAGCAAAATATGAATTAACAATAGTGATACTTTCTTGTTAATGAAGTATTTGAATATTTGAACTGGTTATGAAGTATAAAATTATCTTTCCATTACTTGGATCAATTATGGTTTTTTTTTTTTTTTATTTTTTTATTTTTTTTATTTTTTTTTTAAGATTTTATTTATTTATTTCAGAGAGAGAGAGAATGAAAGATAGAAAGCACGAGAGGGAAGAGGGTCAGAGGGAGAAGCAGACTCCCTGCTGAGCAGAGAGCCCGATGTGGGACTCGATCCCGGGACTCCAGGATCATGACCTGAGCCGGAGGCAGTCGCTTAACCAACTGAGCCACCCAGGCGCCCTCAATTATGGTTTTTAGATAACTGAACCTCTATCCACACTCTATGGCTTAAACAATAGATAAAAACTTGGGGGGTGCCTGGGTGGCTCAGCTGGTTGAGTGTCTGCCTTTGGCTAGGTCATGATCCCAGGGTCCTGGGATTGAGTCCCATATCAGTCTCCCTGCTCAACGGGGAGCCTGCTTCTCCCTCTCCCTGTGACTGTAGCTCCCCCTACTTGTGTTCTCTCTCTCTGTCAAATAAATAAATAAAATCTTAAAAAAAAAAACCCAAACTTGGAAAACATCCATTGATAAGGGAAAAAGGTGGATCAACAGTGATAAAAATTGTCATCTAATATGTGTTAAGCATGTTGTTATAAATGATTTTTATGCGTTATCACATTTGATCCTCACAACAATGCTCAAAACTTTCTCAAAGAAAGTTGAGTAAACTGGGTCTCACAATAAGTAAGTTGCCCATACAATTAATAAATGGTAGAGCCAAGATTCTCATCTAGAACTGTGTCCAATTCCTATAATCTTTAACTGAATGCCATGCTGCCTTTAGAAGAAATTTTATTTCTTTGGCCTAGAGAAAATAATACTACAAGAGGCTATGAATATTATAAGGGCCATATATTAATATACAAATAAGAGTTCCTGCTTCCATCAAAGCCTGGACTTAAGGACATTGGGTTATGTTGCAACAGCAGAAGTTTCAGTTAGATCATTTGAAGAAGACACTAGAATATATTGCCTTGAAAGGTGGTGGAGTCTTTTTGGGAGATTCTCTCTAGAAGTGAGGTGGCCATTGTGACGAAAATTTCATTTTAGCCCTAACTTTTGATTTTAGTTAAACAGGGTACTGTGTACTGATCGAGCATCTTTACAGACTCCAGGGAAGGCAGCAATTAATACTGCTTTACTGTATAGGATAGCAGGACTTCTGTTGGAACAGCTGTTTGTTGATCCAGCTGACATTCTCTTTCATCCACCCATCCATTGTTCTCCTTAAACAATAGCAAGATACAAATGTGAGTTTTACTCACTCTAATGAAAAGGGTAGAGTTTCTCTCCCTATAAATATTTTCAAAAGCCTTGATGATTCATGAGATTTGCACAAATACATTTAGAGCTGAAAGCAAGTGTATAAGGCATTTGGAGAATACTCTGCCCCTGACATTATATGGAGGGGAGGGCACCTACATTAAAAAAAACTCTGCTTTTGCTTTTAAGGCAAACATGCTCTTCATTACTCTCCTCTCTACCCCAACTCCCCCCTAGAAAAAATAAACATTATCCAAAACAAAACCTGACATAAGAGAGGGCTGCTTCTTGGGTGGGCATGAATGCAATCTTGCCTGAAGCAAGGGGTATACACAAGATGACCTTTAAAATTTGCTTTCGATCCCATTATTCACTGGGTTTATCTAAACATTGTTTATGAAGGAAGATAAAATATGGATAAGTTTTCAAATGAAGAAAGCAGCAAAGACTTACTGACTCTGTCTTGTTGCAAAAGGGAAATTGGATTTGTACCTTCATCTCCTGCATTTCTCATTTATTTCATTCAGGCATGCGGGGGATGTAGCAAGTATCAAATTCACCTTTGAAACTCAGCTTGTACAATAAAAACCTGATGGCTTTATCACTTTTCCTCTGCAGAAATCTACATTTTCCTTTTAAGTTAGTAGTAGTTCTTCATGCTTCTCTGTTAGAGAAGATTCCAAACTTTAAAAAATTTCCCTCTGGGCACTTTTCTCTTAAAGATGCTTCTGAAAAGAGAGGCTTAAGGTACAGATGAGATTATACTCAAACACTTGTGGTTTTTCCAAACATTTTCCAAGGTATCAGATCACAAACTCTTGTTTTTTCTCTATCCCATATCCTTCACCTAGGCACTGAATCCCACTCAGCTGGCTTTCTTATAGTTCAGGATGCAGCTTAAATGCTACCTCTTCAAAGATCCTTCCTGACCTGACCACCCCAATCTAAGGTAGCCCCTGTCACTGTCACAACTCATTCTTCCAAGCCTCAACCTACCTAGAAATTGTTACCATGTTGGTTATTTACTTAAGATTCATATCTCAACTGGAATGTGTTCCATGAGAACCGAGGTCATGTCTGCTTTATTTACCACACCCAGCACTTTCAATAAAGTTTACAAATAGTATGTACTCAATTATTATTTGTTGGATGAATGAATGTCTGGTGCCCTCAACAGGAAATACACTGCAAATATCCATGAATAATTTCATATTATCCAAATAACACACGAATCGAGAAATATAGGCAAATGTTAATTAGTTGGCATCAAATGTATATTGATTAATATAGGTGAGAAAAGGTTGAAAAAGCACAAAATTGAGGTGAATTTTCCTAAGACAAATATAGTAAGGCAAAATGTAAGGATCTAGTCTGGCATTGCCTTTTTTAATGAGCAAAAATGCCTTATTCTTAGCATCCTTGATGGTCTCCAAGATTGTGATCTCTTGTGTTTCCTGACATCTCTGCTCTATTTCCCCATCTACTCTAGATCTCCTCAGACCTAGATACCTTGATTTAAACACTCCTCTTGGGCCTGATACTATTCTTCTGAAAAGATCTTGGCTCCATTTTTTTTTTTTTTCCCCAGCTAAAACTTGTTCATACTTCTTGAAGTGTGTGTACTCTTCAGCAGTTTAGGTAACAGTCTAAGCAGACCTGTTTTGGCTCCCTGAACCCTCCCTTTGCCTCCCTTTGCCAGGAACCAGAGACTAAGAGCCCTGAGTTTTTCTCAAGTCCTTGCAGTTCTTAAGTCTTTTGAAGTATCCCTCTCTTCTTAGCTGATCACTCTTCCCATTTTTATCCTCTCTCACAAGTCTCTGCTCCTTCCATTTGACTGACCCATCATTTATCGTCAGGTTTTAAATTGTCCCCAGTCTGTAGGATGAAGAGCAGTTTGGAAATCAAGTTATAGCTTTAATATCTGTCTTAATTTGAGCGTATATCAAACTATATTAACTCTGTTTACATTCACAGTATATTTTAAAATTTATTGGCATCAAATTAAGTACACTTGGATGACTTCCCTGAAGATAGAGTAGGAATTTTGTGTTTTTTTTAACTGGGCTTCAAATTGAACATTTCAGTAATGGTAATGATTTTAAATTTCTGTAAAAACTACCTATTTTTCCAAAATTTATGACTGGTGCCACCAATAACATCAACATTTAATGCAACAGAGTTGCAGCCAAGTATATCTTCTGTTGCACAACCAAACTGGTAAGGGGAAGAAGATAAAACATCTTGATCATGGTATTTGAAGTCTTCCATTTGTTGGCTCAAAACTCCCTTTATTTGATTCCACTAAAATACTTGAATTTATATGATTATAGAAATATATTTACTACATAACAATTCATTGTCAGTTTTAGAAAATTTAGAAAGTACAGATAAGAAACAGACATACATCCTCCCAACCTTACTTTCTAGTGAGGTTTCACTATTCTGCTAAACTACTTCCTCTGCTACACGGAAGATTGCCCATCTGTTAATATATCAGACTCTCCTTCTCTTTGCTCAGACTGTTCCCTCAATATGAGAAACCCATTTAAATTCCTTCTCTTTTTGAAATCATAATTACTATTCAGAGTCCAACTCAAATGCTACCTTCTTTATCCGAATTGCTCATGTCATTTCAGATGAACCTCATCCTTTCTTCTTTCCCTTTAAACAGACCATTTAACTCATCCCTCAAACTTTTGAATTTCTTGTAAATTGGTAGTTGGAACTCATGACTCGATAAGATTCAGGTTAGTTTTTGTTTGTTTGCAACTAGGCTACTTCATTCAGGAAGCACATGTTATCTTTTTTCTTTTTTAAAATGGATTTAGTAGCCTGTGATTCTTAATATCTAGGGGATGACAAATGGTGATATTCTAATTCTATTTCTCTTCTATATCATTAGTTGGAATACTTCTTTTAAAGAAAACTTTCCCCTAAGTTACAATTTGGTTACTGCATGGTAAAGTTTGATTGGGGAGGCAAGATAGATGCCTGATTTTTATTCCCCTTTTTATTTACAAGTTCTCAAATAATGAATTGATTTACTAGTATCCTACAAAGATCACCCTTACTTTATTTTTTTATTCAGTTTTTAAGTTTTAATTCCAGTATAGTTAACATACAGTGTTATATTAGTTTCTGGTGTGCAATTTAGTGATTCAGCACTTCCATATATCACCCAGTGCTCATCACAGCAAGTGCACTCCTTAATCCCCATCCCTATTTAACCCATTCCCTCTCCACTTCCCCTCTGGTAACCATCAGTTTGTTTTCTACAGTTAAGAGTCTGTTTCTTGGTTTCTCTCTCTCTCTCTCTCTCTCTTGTTCCTTTGCAAGTTTGTTCTGTTTCATAAATTGCACATATGAATGAAATCATATGGTGTTAGTCTTTCTTTGACTTATTTTTCTTAACATAATACTCTCTAGCTCCATCCATGTTGTTGCAAATGGCAAGACTCGATTCTTTTTTATGGCAGAATAATAGTCCATTGTATATTATATATGTCACCTCAACTTTATCCATTCATCTATTATTGGTCACTTGAGCTGCTTCTATAATTTGGTTATTATAAATAGTGATGTAATAAACATAGAGTGCATATATCCCTTTGAATTATGTTGTTGTATTTTGGAGGTACATATCTAGTAGTGTGATGACTAGATCATAAGGTAATTCTATTTTTAACTTTTTGAGGAACCTCCATACTGTTTTCCACAGTGGCTGCACCAGTTTGCATTCTGACTAGCAGTGCATGAGGATTCCTGTTCTCCATATCCTTGCTAACACTTTTGTTTCTTGTGTTTTTGATTTTAACCATTCTGACAGGTGTGAAGTGATATCTCATTGTGGTTTTGATTTTCATTTCCCTGATGATGAGTTGAGCATCTTTTCATGTCTGTTGGCCATCTAGATGTCTTCTTTGGAGAAATACCTGTTCGTGTCTTCTGCCCATTTCTTAATTGGATTATTTCTTCTTTGGGTATTGAGTTTTATAAGTTCTTTATATATTTTGGATACTAACCCTTTATCAGATATGTCATTTGCAAGTATCTTCTCCCATTCAGTAGGTTACCTTTTAATTTTGTTGATTGTTTCCTTCATTGTGCAGAAGGTTTTTAATTTGATGTAGTCTGAATAGTTTATTTTTGCTTTTATTTCCCTGATCTTAGGAAACATATCTAGAAAAATGTTGCTATAGCCAATGTCAGAGAAATTACTGCTTATGCTCTCTTCTAGGGTTTTTATGACTTCAGGAAGATCACCCTTACTTTAAAAAGATTATTTAGTATTAAAATTATATCTAGGTGGTTCTTTACTATCAGATAAAATGAGAGAATGTATCTTAAAAAATACTCCAAACAGCAAACTATTTCACTTTCCGTAAATAAATGTTTGTTCTATCCTTGTTTTATTCTTTTTCAGAGAACAATAATTTAAAATTTTTCACATGCGTCTGCTTATTACACCCTAGGGATTTCATCTAGGCTTATAATTTTAAATATAATTTATATATTTAAATTCCTGAGATTTGGATCCTCTCTGGATTTTTCCCTAAAATTCCTGTTTCATGTACCTGACTTTTTACTTGTCTATCTCTACTTAGATGTCTAATAATTATCCCCTACTCAACATATTTGAAACCCAACCCCTGGTCTTCCCCCACCATAAAACCTTCTATACTCTGTTTTCTCCATTTCACTCAATGTCAACTTCATCCCTTCGGTTCATCAGGCAAAAAATTTGGAGTCACCATTAAGTCCCTTCTATCTTTTATATTCCCTGCTGATCCTTGATTAAAATACATCCAGAATATAAATATTTCTTACTTTATCCACTGCTACCATGTTGGCTCAATCACTACCATCTCTTACTTTTTTTTTTTTAAGATTTTATTTATTCATTTGAGAGAGAGAGAGAGAGAGAGAGACAGAAAGAGCACATAAGCAGGGGAAGAGGCAGCAGGAGAGGGAGAAACAGGCTCTTCATTGAGCCAGCTGGGAGCCTGATGTGGGGCTTGATCCCAGGACCTAGAGATCATGACCTGAGCTGAAGGCAGACAGCTAACCATCTGAGCCACCCAGGTGCCCCACTACCATCTCTTATTTGAACTATTGCAATGGATTCCAAAATACTCTATCTAATTTTGTTCTCAGCTCCTACAGTCTAATTTCAAATGCAAAAATGTTAAAATGTACATCGGATCATGTCACTGTTCTGCTAAAAGCCCTTTAATACCTTCTCATCTCACTCAGAGTAAAATCCAAAGCCCTTACATTGGTTAAAAAGCTCATGTTCTACTATTACAACCACATTAAACTCCTTATTTTTCTTTAGCAGACAAATCACCACCCTATCAGACCTTTAAATTTGTTATTTCCTCTGCCAGGAAGGTCTTTCTTTAGATTTTATGTGTCTTGTTGTTTTACCTCCTTCATTCATTTATAATCTTTTCAATGTCTCTTTCTCATCTAAGATCACCTTCAGTTATTCCTTTCTAATATATTGTAAGATTTTTTTTACTTACATATTTTATTTTCTGTTTCCCTCATTAGATCATAAGATCTAGAAAGGAAGAAGATTTTGTTTCTTTCACTGTTTTGCTCCTTTCTCCTAGAACAGTGTCTGGTAGTAGTTGCTCAATAATTATGTGTAGACTTAACAAGTGAATTCTGAATTTTGGTACTTCTTATAATCTTAAATTTCCTTTTTTCTAATTTTCAGTTTTAAAATGTCCATTTGGTTACTCTTTGTAAATTATAATTTTCATTTAAAATTCTCTCTCTTCTACTTTGCCTTTTACTTTTTTGAAAATATTGATCTTAGTTATTTGAAAGTCACTGTTGGATAATTCTAATATCTAAATCATCTGCAAGTCTATTTCTATTGTTTATTCTTTCTTTTGACTTTTAATCGTTTGGTTCTGTTTTTGTTTGTTAGTGTGGGTATTTTGGGTTTTTTTGTGTACCTTATACTTTTTAATGGATAAAACTTTGCAGGGGCTCTTCATGTTGCACAATTTTCTTTCTTTTTTAAATTTTTATTTAAAAATTAAATTTAGTTGACATACAGGGTATTATTAGTTCCAGAGGTAGAATTTAGTGATACATCAGTTGCATATAACACCCAGTGCACATTATATCAAGTGCCCTCCTTAATGCCCATCACCCAATTACCCCATCCCCCCATCTACCTCCCCTCCTGCAATCTTCAGTTTGTTTCCTATAGTTAAGAGTCTCTTATGGTTTGCTTCCCTCTCTCTTTTTATCTTACTTTTCCTTCCATTGCCCTACGTTCATATATTTTGTTTCTTAAATTCCACATATGAATGAAATCATATGGTATTTGTCTTTGACTTATTTTACTTAGCGTAATACCTTCTAGTTCCATCCACATCATTTCAAATGGCAAGATTTCATTCTTTTTGATGACTAACTAATATTCCATTGTGCATATATATGTGCATATACACATATATATGCCCCCTTATCCATCTGTCGATGAGCATCTGTGCTCTTTCCATATTTTGGCTATTGTGGACATTTCTTCTATAAACATTGGGGTGCATGTGCCCCTTTGAATCACTATTTTTGTATTCATTGGATAAATACCTAGAAGTGCAATTGCTGGGTCATAAGGTAGTTCTATTTTCAACTTTTTGAGGAGACCGAATACTGTTTTCCAGAGTGGCTGCAACAGTTTGCATTCCCACCAATAGTGTAAGAGGGTTAGGCTTTCTCCGCATCCTCACCAACATCTGTTGTTTCCTGAGTTGTTAATTCATTGTGGTTTTGTTTTGTATTTCACTGATGCCCAGTGATGCAGAACATTTTTTCATGTGTCTCTTAGCCATTTGTATGTCTTTTTTGGAGAAATGTCTGTTCATGTCTTCTCCCATTTCTTTTCTTTTTTTTTTTTTTTTTAAGATTTTATTTATTTATTTGTCAGAGAGAGAGAGAGAAAGAGCACAAGCAGGGGGAGTGGCAGGTAGAGCAGGCAGAGGGAGAAGCTGACTCCCACTGAGCAGGGAGCCCGATGTAGGACTCAATCCCAGGACCCTGGGATCATGACCTGAGCCGAAGGCAGATACTTAACCAACTGAGCCACCCAAGCATCCCAGTCTTCTCCCATTTCTTGACTGGATTTTTTGTTTTGGGTGTTGAGTTTTATAAGTTTTTTATAGGTCTTTGATACTAGCTCTTTATCTGATATGTCATTTGCAAACATCTTCTCCCATTCCCTAGGTTGCCTTTTAGTTTTATTGATTGTTTCCTTTGCTGTGCAAAAGGTTTTATCCTGAGGAAGTCCCAATAGTTCATTTTTGCTTTTGTTTCCCTTGCTTTTGGAGACATGTCTAGCAAGAAGTTGCTGTGGCTAAGGTTAAAGAGGTTTCTGTTTGTGTTCTCCTCTAGGATTTTGATGGATTCCTGTCTCACATTTAGGTCTTTCATCCATTTTGAGTTTTTTTGGTATGGTGTAAGAAAGTGGTCCAGTTTCATTCTTCTGCATGTGGCTGTCCAATTTTCCCAACACTATTTGTTGGATATTCTTTCCCAACATCATTTGTTGGATATTCTTTTCTGGTCCCAACATCATTTGTTGGATATTCTTTTCTGCAAAGATTAGTTGAACATAGAGTTGAGGGTCCATTTCTGAGTTATCTGTTCTGTTCCATTGATCTATGTGCCTGTTTTTGTGCCAGTACCATACTGTCTTGATGATTATGGTTTTGTAATACAGCTTGAAGTCTGGAATTGTGATGCCTCCAGCTTTGGTTTTCTTTTTCAACATTACTTTGGCTATATGGGGTCTTTTCTGGTTCCATACAAATTTCAGGATTGTTCCAGCTCTGTGAAAAATGCTGATGGTATTTTGATATGGATTGCATTGAATGTGTAGATTGCTTTTGTGATGATGGACAATTTTCTAAAGCAAGTTAAGTTTTCTTCTTCACCTTCAGGTGTATAGATTACTAGCAGATTACCATAGTCCTGTTCAGATTTGATTTTAGGCTTTGTTAAACTGGGTCTATTTAAATTTTGCCCTTACATATAGGACATGGTCCTCACTTCTAGACTATGGCACCAAGTGCCACATTAATCCTAGGCTGGCATCCTTCTGAGGTGTCAACTGAGAAATCCGAAAATGTTTGCAAATGTCTCTCCCTTTCAGCAAGGATTGAACTGTAATTTCTGTCTCCTCAGTACCGTGTGACTGCTAAGATTCATTCTTAAGCCTCTCTCTATTGCTATTTTATTCTGGGTTATTTGGACTCTTGCTCTACATATAATTTAATAAAAATATTATATATATATTACACACTTTATATAAAATTTATAATCGCAATGATCTGATTGTTATAATGATCATATGCTCTTAATTGTACTATAGCTTTGCCCAAATAGAAATTCTGATTTAAGGTATATAGTTTTAAATGTTATTACTTATATATAATTTTACACAATTATTTTTTCTCCTACAAGCAATATATAATTATTGTTTTCCTGCATCTTCTCTAGAAGAGAATGTGATCAACATTTCAAAATTTCAATAGACTGAAGTAGATTAAATCTCGATGTGGATTTGATCAATATTTTCAATTTACTGTTGAACATCTTTCTAAAGTTTTTGGGCCATTTGTCTTTCCTTTTCTGTGTATATTTTTTATTTCTATTTTTTTATGTTAAGTAATGTTATTTATCTTGTTAATAATTCTTATAGGATCTATGTAAAGAAAGGAATATTAAGGCTTTTTTAAACAATTTCTTAAATCTTATTTTTATTTTGACTGTGAATTAATAATCTTTCTATTCAAAATTTTGATTTTTATGCAATTATCTATCAGTGCTATCTTTTATGGCATCTGGATTTATTGTTTCATAAAGGTCCCCTTACATTTTATGTTGTATAAATATTTCCCTAAATTTATTGTAATTCTTTAGTTTGGCTTTTTACATTTATATTTTAATGCTTCTGAAATTTATTATTTTATGCTGCTAAGATAATATTTAATTCTTTCACTTTAAGATGTATAGCTATTTATGCGAAGATCACAAGTGATTTTTTCACAAGTACTTAGAGTTATGTGTCTATATTGCAACTTATTTCCTGTTTTGTTTGTTTGTTTGTTCGTTTTGTCCTGTTTTTGGTCTTTGCTTTTGCTAATGAGAGCGTTTTGATTTCAATAACTAGCATAATACATTTTATATATGATAAGGCATTTATATCTTTTCTTCAAAAATTTCTTAGAAATACATATTCTCATATGTATGTAAAAATATCTTCACACTTTTGAAAATTTTGATTTTGAATGGAATCACATTAAATTCAGCCTCTCAATTACTGTTTTATTCTGGGTTACTTGTGCCCTCACCTAATATAATATATAATACAATATAAATATAGTTTAGGAGTTAGCAGTTGGAAGGGGTGACTTGAATGTAGATTTTTGGCTTTTTGACCTGAAATGTAATGTTAATATGTATTAATTAACATTAATATGTATTAAGAAAATATTTATTTTTTTGATATTCTCTTCTAATTCAGGAATACTGTGTAGACATCACTTAGTCTTTCTATTTATTCAGGTCATTTATTTAAAATATTTAATGACTTTCATTTTTAATTTATTACAAGATACATTATAATTTCATAACTATTGTCATCAGGGCATTGATATATATATTTCATATTTGAAATATACAAATTTCAATGGTTGTTAGAACAAAGGAAAGTACATAAAATAGTTTTCTTTTAGCCAGTTGTCTTACCAGGTTTTCTTAGTATTTATTTTATATTTTATAGTTCATTTTGACTATAATTCATTTACAAATAGTATTGTCTTTTTGTTTACAATAATTGTATGCCTTGTTGGTTTTTTTATTGCATTAGCTTATTTACAATGCTGAATAATTGTGCATATGGTGGTATTCCAGTATTTCCCCTCATTTGAGTGAGAATGGTCTTGGTATTCCAATAGTTAATATGTTCATTGCTTGTTTTACTATAGTAAAAATTGGCCATTATATCTAGATAATTACTTTTCTGCTATTAAAATAGACTTTGTATTAAGAATGGCTCCTGAATTTTATGAATTCTCCCTTAGGTATATTTTAGTATAATCACATGTTAATTTTCTCCTTTACTATAAATTCAAGAGTTTGATTTTTAAAAACTATCAAAACTATTGATATATCCAGAATTATAAAAAAAGATTCCCTTAATAAAAAAAAATACATGATTTTTAATATGATTTTAAAATGGGCTCATAGTATGTTTAATATTTTTATAATCTACTTTTTTAAAGAATTATTTATTTGAGAGAGAGAGAGAGCATGAATGGGGGGAGGGGCGGCAGGAGAGAGAGAATCTTAAGCAGCCCATTGAGCGCAGAGCCCAGTGTGGGGCTTGATCTCACAACCTTGAGATCATAACCTGAGCCAAAATCAAGAGTCAGACATTTAACCAACTGAGCTGCCCAGGCACCCCTATAATCTAGTTTTCTATTTAACAATTTACTGTTGTTATCTTATTTTGCTTATAAATATGGTTCTATATTATCATACAGATGGCAGCAAAATATAGTATTACATGGATAGATACCATGCATCATGATGAACCTTTAGGTTGTTTGAGTTTTTAATTATTAAACACATTTTTTTAAAGAGACTTATTTATTTGAGAGAGTTTGTGCACAAGTGAGGGGAGCAGCAGAGGGAGGGAGAGAGAATCTCAGGCAGACTCCCCACTGAGTGAGGAGCCTGAAGTGGGACTTGATCCCAGGACCCTGGGATCATGGCCTGAGCCAAAGGCAGACGCTTAACTGACTGAGCCACCCAGGCACCCATTAAACACATTTTTTAAAAAAGACATTATTCAACGATGTTTTGAACAACCATGCAACCTGAGCTTTGCAAAGTAAGATTTAACTGATTTAGAGAGAAAGCTTATTCACATTCACACAGATATTTAATTTCTTTTTTTCCTTTCCTTAATCATGGCTTATGTAATTTTATTTTCAGTATTTCACAACTTTGCAAATCTTACCTTTTTCTAATGTATGATAGTCTACTTAAGAATTACTAGGTAATGCATGACTACTCTTTCCTCAGAACATTTTATAATCATACATGTTGGTTGGGGTTTAGATGGTAGGATTTCCATGTATTCTTGTCTTTAACAGAAGGGAATTGAGGGGCCATTAGTGAAGGAATAAGAGGGGAAACAGCCATGTGCGAAGTGTAATGAGGTGAGGTCACCATCAAAGAATCATCCTTCCTTAGGAGAGTTCATCCTCTTAAAAATTGTCTTTATCTTAGATGGTCATTTCTGTCCTTCACTTGTCTAGATTGCTTTATGGAGTCATTTCTAGAACATGTCAAAAGTTAGGTGGTTTGAAAGACAATATCGAACTTTGTAGAAACAATGTGTAACTTGTGAAATAAACTGAAGATAACAATTAGTCAATGAGCACCATGATTATAAAAACAAAAACCACGTCATCAAAATTACATGCTTTTGCAAAAGTACTATCAGTGTTTCTCTGCAGTGTGAAGAGGGTCTAGCCTTTGAAATCAGAAGACCTAGGGTCATAGTCACAGATTTATAGGTACAACACTTAAACTTTCTGAGTTTCAGTTGCTGGAATTGTAAAATGGAGGTAATAATACTTACCTTGCAAAATAAATATGAAAACTAGAGAATGCATGTGGCAAGTTCTTTGCATAGTGTGGGGCCCTCTGTAGGTGTCCTGTAAATGATAACCAATTACTATGATAGCACTATTGTTGTTAAGACATTTAAAATATAGTTCACAGACTAGAGAATGTTCAGACTTTTTCTCTTAACTTTTTAAGCATTTACATTACTCATCCAACTACTATTTGCTTATATTCATTAGTATTCATCCTAGAGAATGTCTTGGCATAGTAGATTATTGATGACAGTGCTTCCTGTTCTACTTTTTGTTTGGAAGCAAGATTAATTTATATGCTGATTAATTTGGGGGGACTGGTCACCTTACTTCTCTGCCTTTGTCATAGATCTCATTTGTTTGTAATCAATTTTTCTTAACCTTTATACTTAAGGAGATGGTGCATGAATATGTTACATATTTGCTTCATACTTTCATTTATAAGACAAACAACTAATGGATAGAATATTAAAAAAATAGGGAAATTATGACTTCTTTTGGAATCTTCAGTTATCTCCTTTTATTGCCTTCAGTTTATTTCAGAAATTATGTTTTTTGAAACTTGTTTGAAACATGTAATGAGTAATTTTGTGAAAATTCTTTTTTTTAAAGATTTTATTTATTTATTTGTCAGAGAGAGAGAGAGCACAAGCAGGGGGAGTGGCAGGCAGAGGGAGAGGGAGAAGCAGGCACCCCATGGAGCAGGGAGCCCAATGCGGGGCTCCATCCCAGGACCCTCTGATCATGACCAGAGCCAAAGGCAGACACTTAACTGACTGAGCCACCCAGGTGCCCCAATTTTGTGAAAATTCTTACTAATGATATCATGTGTGTATAAATGAAAATATGCATTAATGTGTATTCATGGGTCATTAAATAAATTTGTATGAAACTAGAATGGTGGCATATCATAAAAAATATTTTCCCCCTACATAAAATACATGTATAAATTTAAAGTAAAGACAGGACCTCTCAGACTAAATGTATATTTTTTCTAGCTCAGACCTACTACTTAGTTGTACCAAATTTTGGGAATGCATTCCTTCATGATGCCTTTCAACCCTGAGGTTTATGATTGTACCCCTATTGAAATTTGTTCTTAAATAACAATTTTATTACATTACTTACCAAACAGTTGCTCTTGAGCGGTGGAGCAGGAGTATGGTATTACAAACAACTGATATCTTGAAAGCTTGAAATATTTTACAGTGGGGACCATAAATGGATATAACTCAATGCTAACTATGATTCTGAGCTTTAAAATGAGATTAGATCATTCTACTTTTTTTCTAAGCCATCTAGTAGTTCTGTGACTAATCACCAACAGTTCTCAGAATTAGTGTATTTCTCCTTATTTTTGTCATTGAATCTTTATTACTAGACACAATGGCAAAAGACCATTCAGGGAGTGGAAGAGTTACTAGATAGTAATTTGGAAGAAAGAATAAGAGTAAGGAAGGAAAGAAGGAAGAGAGGGAAGGAGGGATAGTGAGAGGGAGGAAGGGAGGAAAAAGGAAAGAAGTGAAACAAGAATAAAGGAAGGAAAGAAGTGAACAACCATTCTTTACTGTTTTGGTCTAAGGGAGAACCCATGACACTGGATCTTCACCGCATTATGAGGTGGGAATGTAGATGTATACCTGTGTGGTGCCCATGGAAGGAACGTTTGGTTCCAAGAAATCATTAATACACTAAGCATGAAGTTACCCTAAAGCCTGCACACCTTATTTCTTCATTGCTTTGTATTTTTGGCTTTATTTCCTATCTTTGCTTCACAACTATCATAAGCATATGCTGTGGGCTAATTTTAGCTACAAGGATTTAATGTCACTTTTAACTACAGATGGCTAGGCAGTTAGGTAATTTTGTTTCTCTAGTGGCAGCCTGTCAAGGTAGGGCTGATAAAGCCACGGTAATAGGAGGCCCCTCCCTCACCAAGGGATCTGATTGTTTATCTTGCTGGGCACAAGTTTCCTTAATTGAAAACACAAAAACAAAGAAGCAGAGAACCATTGTGTGTGAGACTCTGGCTTCGGACCCAAACTGACTGGGTTTGAATCTCAGCTTTGCTACTTACTGGACGGGATATCCCTGGGCAAATAGTTTAACCTTTCTTTCTTCTTTCCTTCCTTCTTTCCTTCCTTCTTTCCTTCCTTCCTTCCTTCCTTCCTTCCTTCCTTCCTTCCTTCCTTCTTGTTCTTTTGTTCTTCTTTCTTTCTTTCAGACTTTATTTATTTGAGAGAGAGAGAGAGTGAGTGGGGAGAACAAAGGGGGAGGGAGAGGGAGAAAGAATCTGCGGCCAACACCATGCTCAGCACAGAGCCCTACCTGGGGCTCGATCTCACCATTGCAAGATCGCAAGATTAAGAACTAAGCTGAAACCAAGAGTCAGACTCTTAACCGACTGAGCTACCCAGATGCCCCTGTTTAACATTTCTATACTTCAGATTTTCTCTCCTCTAAAATGAGGATAATAATAATATTTACATTATACAGTATTTCTAAGCATTAAAGGAGTTAATATGTAAAAAGTGTCCTGGCACACAACAAATGGTATATAATTATTGCTGTTTTATTGCTTTTTTTATCACTTTTATTATTCATCAAGTTCATTCTAGCTTTGTAATTCTGTAATTCTAGAAGATAACACCCCATTCCTACACTTAACTGCCACTTTCCTGATCCTTCCATGAATTCCAACCACAACCAACCCCTTCTCTTGCAGATCACTGTTTTTGCATGTTATTACACCTTATACTGAGAATTAATTCTGAAATCACATTCACCTCAGCAAAAATTTTGTTTATGAAGTTGGCTCCCTCCTCCACCCCACCCCCAAGAAGGCAGATTAACAACTCCTATCCATCTCTATCATGATTACTGTATACACTATAAACGTTGTCAGCCTCTTCCTACCCACTCCCCTCCTTCTCATCCACGTACACACCTGCAAGGTAGCTCCCGAGGACAGGAACTATAATACGTCTGGCTCTTTTTGCCTTCTGAACACATATCATAGTGCCAGGCTGTCACTATATATCAAAAGAAAATGAATTTAACACCAGGAGGACAGCAATCCAGGGACGATGAGGGGAATGAAGTCTATGGACCCAGGTAACTGAAAGGCAAGAATATAGCCATGGCAAAGTCTCATGAGTAAGTTATTGGCCTATCTAGCTAGCTGTCATCTAGGCATATAATAAAACTAATATTTTAAGAGCCTTACCCCCCCCCAAAAATCCCTAGTAGTCACTTTATATTTGACATCTCATTTAATATTTATAAAAAAACCTCATGGAATATGGACTATTATTAGTCTCACTTTATTGATGAAGAAAGAAACTCAGAGAAGTAATGCAACTGTGACTACCTAAAGCTGGGAGTGGAGCCCTGACCTCTGTGACTGTAAATTCTATATTCCATGCTCTAAACTGATCCTACACACACCCACTGACTTTCAAATTGAAAGATATAAAAACATTTTTATAAAAAATATTTTATCATGTTCACACAAAGATTTGAGATGTCTCCTGACAGCAAATCTCTTTTGCAGCCCAGGATAGTCCATCCATCTTATTATTTCTGGGGCAGAACAAAGAAGTGTAGGAAGGATAAGTTCAGAGAAATATGGTTAGCTTTTTTCCCTCAGTTTTTCAAAAAATCCTGACCATAATTCAGTATTTTCACATTGCCTTTTATAAAAACAATAACATTTTACTAGATAGCTCTAAATTCAAGGAGAAAAACATTTAAATTTAAAAAAAAATAGTGCTGATTCCATTTGGTTTAAAAAATGCCTTGAAAAACATATTAAAATGAAAAAATTGACAACTGCCATCAATTTCATTAAGAATCATTTTGGAACAAGCAGATTGTCATCTTTTAAATCTTGAGCTATTAGGTTAGGATAGAAGCCCTGCCTCACTTGACCACACTTTTTTTTTTTTTTTTTTTAACTGACAGGGAATCAATCCTAGATGCTGAACAACCAGAATTGGGTCTTCTAAGAGACCCAACTTGACATCTTATTCTGTGCAAATGAGTAGAAGGGGTGAAGAATGTGAACGGATGTCTTGGTTTGACTATTTTCCAAAGGTAGAGTTTATGAGGCTATTGAAATCCTGTTAGATAAGAGTGATTGCCTATGTTTTCCAAGCTGAGCAATTTAAGATAGATTAGAATGAAACCTCTGTGATCAGAGCTGCTAACAAGGAGGTCTTTCACCGATAAGCAATACATTATGGTAGTCTTGGTGGGGAGGTTACAGTAGCTAGCTCTTTTCCACATAATAGGAAGCAAATCCAACATTGTTATTTCAAGTTACTGCTCTTCCCCAAAGTAGGGTACTTTGCATATGCTATCAATGGTTTACTCATTTCACTTCTGAAATCATGTTCAGGGAAAATAATCTTCTTCAATTGCCAGGTAAGGAAGAGTGGGAAGTAGAGGTTAAGTTCAGGTCATTGCGATAGGTTAGGAATTTGGGCTGGAATGTGGTCTTCTGGATGCCCAGTAGTCATCATTTTACACCCTACAGAGTACTCTCTGATGTGAAATGCTGATGACTTCAGTGTAGGAGAATCCATGAGGCTTCTCTGTTAACTTGTGAAATTAGAGCTTGCTCCTCTGGATAGTAGACAGGGCTTTCTGAGTTTGAACATTTACATAAATGCCCTCATTCATTCTTCTCTTTCTTCCTTCCTTCCTAAATAGCCTACACAAGATCATGGCAACATTTTCCAGTTATGTTCCTCTCACAATTCAGGAGGAAATAAAAACTACATTAAGCCTATAGATAAATCATTTTATATAATCCTGTTTTGAGATACCCCATTTCTTACCTTCAAATGTAAGATATTTCTTAGTATTTAAGCATTTACTGTTTTCTCAGTTTTGTGTGAGATTATTCATATATATTCATATATCACTATATTTGCAGACAATTGTGTTTTTATTGGTGGTGGTGGTGGATGTTTAGGGTTTTGTTTTTGGTTTTGGTTTCTTCTTTTTGTTTGTTTATTTTTGTTTTACTTACCAATATTAGTGGCAGATTTTACAATTCTCGGAGTAGTATATTGAGCATTATTGAAAAAAAATCCATATTAAACTGACCTTCCTTGAGAAGGTAAAACACAACTCATTGGTTTAATCATTGCATTCCATAAAGGGAGATGGTCACTTAACCAGCTTCCCTCTCAGTGCCAGGAAATCAGCTCAGAGTATTTCTCTTCAGATAAGTGAACATGCTTGTCATAGCTTACTTATGCTTGTTAAATCTTTCTATGAAATAATTTACAGAGAAATATGTAAATATTTTGACTGCTTGTGCCATTCTTTTCAGACTGCTTTGCAGATTACACATGGGTCTCTATATGAAGTAAGAAGGAAAAGCAAGCAGAAATTTCTTAATGTAGCGTTTTTTCATTAATAAAAACAGAAAGACTAAAGGACATTTTTTTAATGGAGTCTTAATGTAAATAGCCAAGAAGAGTAATGTATACTCTGTGAGTTGGCCTCAAAGTGATACTAGTATGATGGAAGTACATTATGAGTTTCTAGGACAGCATGTCCTCCTACCTTTTCTTCCTGACAGCAGATAAGTAAACCAGGACTTAAGAGTAGACTATTTGCCAAATATACGTTAGTGAAGACTTTGTATGTAGCAGGACTTTATGGGTTTGTTACGTCTTATATGAACGATGGTCTATAAACCAACCTTTAATCTTAAAAGTATATGTTCTTTATAACCTATAGTTAGCAAATGTGATATATTCCGAGCATAGATAAGGTAGAGAAAAGTGAGGGAAATTTTCCCCAGGTGGTTCTCATTAAATGTATAAAGTCTTTGTTTCAATTCAACTTTTGTTTGGTTGTTTTTTACATGGTTATTGAAACAATAACATAATGTTGATGAGATTTGAAGATCAATATAATGGAATAACTGAGCTAATTCCACCATCAGAAATGGCATGATTGTAGATGTTTGTAATTGTCAAATGACCCTATTTTTCATATTTTCCAATGGAACACATTTTATTCAATTTTGGGATTATAAATGGAAATGTATGACTTGACTGAGGAAAGCATTACAACACTAATACTTAGTGATGACTGTGGAGCTGAATAAAACATCAATCAGGGTTCCTGATTTGAAGCAACAGAAATTATCTCTGGTCTTTAACCAAAAGGAGATGCATTGGAAAAATAGCAGGGATGCTCATAAACTGATAATTGGTTTGTAGTCCAAAACTTAAAAAATGGAGAGTTGTAGGCCAGGCTGTAGGAAATGCTGTCAAAGTCACACTGCAGCAACCATCTGATCCATGCTCTTGCTATGGTTGTAATCATCTGACTCCCTCTTTATTTCCTCATTCTTTGCATTGCTCATTCAAGTTTCAGAGTTCTGAAGCAAATGCCTTATCAACAAAGCCCAGCTCACTGGACTATTTTGTGGTAGAGGAAGGTCCCAGTTTATGGTTTGGGATCAGAGCAGCAATAGAAGACAAACACTGGAAATTGTCTTCCAACTATGTTGGCACACAGTGAGGAACTAGAAAAAATAGTGGGAAGTGAATGATGGCCAGTCAAAAAGTGTCCAATGTCTACTCCAAAGAAATATTGGCTTGGAAGTCATAATGGAACTTCTAAGATTGGACTTTATCATTAAATACAGTGAGACTATGGAGTCCCTTATGCTGTCTTTTTCTGTCTTTTAAAATGATAAATTTGAGGGATGCCTGGGTGGCTCAGTCTGTTAAGCATCTGACTCTTGATTTCAGCTCAGGGCACGATCTCGGGGTCATGAGATCCAGCCCTGGGTTGGGCTCCACATGCTCAGCGTGGAGTCTGCTTGAGATTCTCTCTCTCCTTCTCCTTTCTGCCCCTCCCCTTGCTTGTGCTCTCTCTCTCTCTCTCTAAATAAATAAATAAATAAAATAATTAAAATAAAATGACAAATTTGACTTAGAGCAGAATGGGAAGTTGATGGTAATTGTGTCTTTCCTCTGGTTTCCATAGCAGACATCACTAACCAATTACTATATTCTTCCCTCCTGAGACCAGACATGACCTTAGAATCCTTCTCAATACAGTGCTCTGCCAGCAACTACTAAATTATTAGAGTTGGCAAATGAGATAAAACCCTGCAAATATCTCTGAATTAGAGGTTAATTACATTTCCTTAAAGTGTTAATGTTCTTTGAAGTTCCAGGACTAATAAGTATTGTTGGTTGACTTATTTTAGAAAATTAGAAAGAACCTAGACCAGGTGGGGATAGATTCATAAAGTAGCTAATCCAGTAATATCTGATTGAAGTGAAAAATATATTCTCAAACTTGACTGGCTTTCATTATGAATGTTGAAATGTTGAGGGAACACTTCATTCCATCGTAGAATGTGCTGTTCATCCTCTGGTATTAATCCAAGAAAGTCTGGAGCTCATAAAGACTATTTATTGAACAATAGAAAAATAAGATATTAGTGTGAGGTTTAAAAGTATGAAGTCTATTATTGGTGATAAACATATATAACATTAGAAAAATTCATTAACTATGAATTATATTGTTAATGGTAAAGGAACTATTATTTAAGTAGTCTTTTAAAGTTTATAGAATACAGGATCTAAAATGGCTCAAAAATCTATCCTAGAACTCAGGATATAGGTTACTAAACAAAATAGCATGTTTAGCTATTGTGACCAAATAAACATCTTTGTTTAGTACTGTTTTTATTTACTTATTTATTTTAATAGTGAGTCTCTTACATTTAGATCTTTGTTAACATCTCAAGCCACTGTTCAGACTGGTTGGATTTGCAATTTACAACAAGTGACACGGGATGGAATGACTACAGTACCCAGGAATTGTTTGTCTCCAAAGGCTGACAGCATCCCTTCTCCACCCGGTAGGTTTCCATTGTGTTTTGAGTAACTTTGGGCTGTCTTTGTTTTCATCTACACACTAAAATTTCCTTTCAGAATGATAGTACCTTGTAATATGTCCTTTAATTATGCCAGGAAAATATCTTTCTAATTCAAGAGAAATTTCTGGTAACAAGAAACCACAAAGTCTTCTAAGACAAGTTTTAGACACAAGCTTTCTGTAGAGTAGCTAGAACAAGGTAAGTTTCACAAGCCATTCTTCCTGTGGTACCTGTAGTAGATTATAAAGGACCATATATTCTTCTCATTCCTGTTCGCATACCTTTTAAAAATGTAACTTTGTACCTCCTTTTATCAAGAGAGGTGGGATCCATTTCTCTACCCCTTGAATCTGGGTTGGCCACAGGTCTTGCTTTGGACAAAGTTTCTTCACAAATGTAATGCAAGGAAAGTCTGGAAAAGTGCTGCACTTTGGAGTTTATCTTGTTATTTTAGGGAATGTAAGTGTAAGTAGGCTGGTAAATTAAACTGGGCTGGTTTTCTGGATGATGAGAGATACAATGACCAAGTTATCTCCATCACTCTACTTACCATAGTCAATCATTTGTCACATCAGTGAGGCCTTCCAACACCATTCAGCCTCATTTGAGCTGGACCACTATGAATTGCACAGTTAATTCTCAGAATCATGAGAAATAATGAATCTTTGTTTGTTTAAGACATCAAATCTTGGGGTGAAATTTCAAGTAGCAAAATATGCCAAGTTGCTGCTTTTAGTCTTCTCATCATTCACTCAGTATTGGTTTACTTACCCTCACAGGGTAATTTCTAGAAACTGCTTAGTTAAAAGAAAACTGACTTCGGACATTTTTTGGTTTTCATTATTTTAGCTTCAGGGATTATCTTTCTAAATATATGGAATTTTTTTTTCTTTTTAGGTCTAGCAATGATACAGGTGTCAAACACTTTAACACAGACAGTGAAAACTTCATAATGTCAGCAAATTCCAAACTATTGTAAAAAAAGTAATTTCTCAACTTGTTCAGGGTTAATCTGACACATGGATTTGGTGTGGCATTGAAGAATGAAAAAGGCAGAAGAGACCAAGATTGTCTCAGAGAAAGTAAAGGGGCTTCATAACATTTAAGCTACACAGTATCTTCCTGATGGGAAGTTAGAGGTCAATTTACTTTTAGAATTTATGAAGTTCTTTGAGACATTTCTTCTAGGTTCTAGTATTCCAAGCTGTATCTTATCCTAGATCCCAGGGCTAATTGACCTACATCTCTCCTCCCTTCAAGCTATTTCTAACAACACATCATCTGTTTTCCCTGGGAATTGTTATCCCCACATACAGAGTTCTCTTCAGAATTTTCATTTGTTTTGACTGTGTTACTTGGTCCCCTTCCAAAGTTAGTAGTATATGTTCATATCTATGCAGGTATGTATTTATGTCATACTTCTCTGTTGTTTCTCTTTGTGCCTTGGAAATAGGTTTCTGGTGGAAAATTGGCCAGAGACAATGTTTAGAAGGAATGGTAAAGCATGGTAATCTATGGTCACAGGGATTGTGCCTAAATTATATATCATATTTGTATTTAGAAAAAATGCTTTTTTTGTTATTATCATCATATTTCAGTAATGTGATATCACAAATATGCTGTTTATGCAGTTCTGGAGTTTGGTCTAGTATTACAGTGTCAATTACTTCAATTGCTGCATCTTAGGAATTGTGGATAAGCTGACAAAAAGTGCTAGTTTTATGACTAGGCATATAGTAATATTGGTACTGCATTCTTTAGAATCAAATATCCAAATTCAACATAGAACTGCAGTGTTCCCTGCGAAAGGGGGGAATAGGGTCACAGTGGTTCTTATGGGAGCTGGTTTAGAATAATTATTGGTAAAAATTATCTTTGGATTAAAAATTTTAAATGATCAAAAATAAGACTTAGGTAAAGTGTCTCATCATTTTTAATTCAACACCCCTTGTATGTAACACATAACATGCATTGTTTTCTTTAGAAGTCAGTAGACATTCTGAATATGTTTATGCTGGATAATTCAGTTCAAATTTTCACCAAATTTTCCCCTCCAAAATAAGTATACCATGCACATATTGAAAGTGCTACTGGCTTTTAACTCTGGGAAAGGTTTTGTGAAATCCACTGACTTCTGAAATAGTGGCAGCATGAGGCAGAAGTGTCTCATAGACATATATCCTCTTAACTCCCTCCCAGTTGGTACTGCCTATATCAATAGGGGAAAGCACTAACAAAAAGATATTCTGTGTTAACAGTGGATAAAGCAAATTGTGACCCATAATTAGTAACTTGGAACCCTTCTGCTTCTCAGAGAAAAATGAACAAAAAAGAACAAAGTATCTGAAAGCTTGGGACTATAATAAACTGATGGGCTATGTAAGAAAAATAACTCTTTTTTTGCCTTTGCTAAGACACTCCAAACCTGGATTCTAGTGATGAGTGCTCTCTTTTCAGTATGTAATAAGAACGGGATCAAAATAGAATCGGGTGAAGATATAGACTGGTGCCACCTTTTAGCTCTCAAGGAGGGTCTAGCTACTGATGAAGGTGGAGGATGGTACTTGTTAGCCTTAAGGATCCCAAGTAACTCATCTTAAATTATAGACCATGTCTCAATCCTGCCTTTTGGCATGATGAATTCACTCACAACACAATTGTTTTACTGACCTACCTACCATTGTTCACTTACTTATTCGTTCATTTAGGAAATGTTTAAGGGCACCTGGGTGGCTCAATAGGTTGAACATCCGGCTTTTGCTCTCTCAGGGTTATGAGATTGAGCCTTACGTGGAGCCTGCTTAAGATTCTCTCTCCCTCTGCCCCTCCTCCAACTCGTGCATGTACTCTATCTAAAATACATACATACATACATACATAAAATCTTAAAAAAAAAAGAAATGTTTATTGGGTGTCTATTTTGTTTCAGTCTCTTGGGTTAGAGCAATTGAACAAAATGGAGAAAAATCCCAGCCCTATGGAGTTTTTGTAACAGTGGGAGAAGACAGATAATAAAATGAAGTTAAAATACAAGAAGATAGTAGAAAGGGAAAAATGAAGGGGGGGGAGATCAGAGGGGGAGATGAACCATGAGAGACTATGGACTCTGAGAAACAAACTGAGGGTTCTAGAGGGGAGGGAGGTGGGGGGATGGGTTAGCCTGGTGATGGGTATTAAAGAGGGCACGTACTGAATGGAGCACTGGGTGTTATACGCAAACAATGAATCGTGGAACACTACATCAAAAACTAATGATGTAATGTATGGTGATTAACATAACATAATGAAATAAAATTTAAAAAATACAATAAGCTAAATGGGAAAAAAACTATAAAGAAAAATAAGGCAAGAAAGTAAGATATTGTGTGCGTGTGTGTGTGTGTGTGTGTGTATGTATGTGTTGCAGCAACAATTTTAAATAGGATAGTGATAGACACTGCATTAAATTTTGGATAAAAAGTAATAAATGAGACCGGCATGCTAATGGAACTTATAGATTAGTGGATAGGAAAAGTGATTATACAAATAATTATATTACATTATGAGTGTGGATCCATAAAAGGTATATATAATGCTATGGATGAGAACACAGTGCAAGGGGACATTGAGTAGTCTAAGGAGTCAAGAAAGGTTTTATGGGTGCATTGATGTTAAAATTAAGGCCAAATGTGAAATGAGCCACAGGAAAACTGAAGTGGGTTGAGGATCAGTACAGGTAAAACTATGTCCAAAGATCCAGAAGGAAATGAGAATCTGGTATGTTCAAGGAATTGATGGTTTAAAATGGCCGAAATTGAATTGGAGGAAGGAGAGTGACATGGAACGAGTCTCCAGAAGTAAGCACTGGTCATATCACAAAGGCATTGAATGCCATGTTAAGATTTGGACTTTATCCTAACCACAGAGTGAAGCCATTAAAAGAATTTTATGTTTGGGAAAGTCTTGAGGTTTGTTCCCAGGGGCCTGTAGGGAGGCAGTATGAAGCTCTGTTCATTCAGAACCTTATTCCAGAATGGCCCCTTAACTTTGTTCTTTGATTAAGCTAATTAATTTTCCTTGCAATGGTAAATGCCTTTATCTGTGATCCACATATTTATTCATTCATTCATTTATTCTTCGACAGATATGTAATCTTAGTAACATACATTCCAGTTGTGTCCAAAATAAACCATTTTATTTCAAATGTCTGAGAAGGTATGTTTCCTTAGAATCAAAATAATTAGAGGCCAGACAACAGTACCGTGCCCAGAACCACAATTTCGATTTTAACTCATTGGAGACTATTGCATTTGACTGCCTTGCTTTACATTTACAAAACACAGCAAGAGAATAATTATTTATTTCATAATTAGCTTTCTTAGCATATTAAATAGTATTTGTTTTCCAAAAAATAAGCATGTATTCTTCTTGAGAAAATTCCATAACATAAACTTTTTTTTTTTTAAGATTTTATTTATTTATTTATCATAGAGAGACACAGCGAGAGAGGGAACACAAGCAGGGGGAGTGGGAGAGGGAGAAGCAGGCTTCCTGCTGAGCAGGGAGCCCAATGTAGGGCTCGATCCCAGGACCCTGGGATCATGACCTGAGCTGAAGACAGATGCTTAATGACTGAGCCATATAGTTGGAAGGGTTCACAGGAATCAAAATTATTATATGGATGAGGAACCTGTCAACTTGAGAGAAACTATCACTTAATTTATATTATTTGACAAAGTCTACCTATAATATTATTATTTTTAGTTTACATATTTTATATGATTTTTATTTTATGTATTTTAATAAATTGTCCTTTTAGAAAATTGTTACTGCAAATATAGGGTACAAAAATCCAAAAGTTGTAAAAGGGTATAAAATTAAGTTTATTTTCTATCCTTTTACTAGGCCGTACTATTTCCCTCCCCTGATACTATTTTTTACATAATCTGTCCAGATATGTTTTATATATATGCAAACATATATTAAATATGTGTGTACATAAGACCAAATTTTAGCATTCTCTACTTCATTTTCCTCAACTTGTTTTATCAATGAGCGATATATTTTTGAGATCATTCCATACAGTATATAGAAAGAGCTGCCTCATTCTTTTTAATAACTATATAGTATTCTGTTGCATGGATATGCCCTCATTATATTAACTAATTCACCAAGGGACTTTATTTTTTCTAAATATTTTCATGATTAGAAATATTTCAATAAATATCATTTACATAATATCATTTTTAACATGTGGAATTCTATCTGTCTATAGATAGAAGTGCTGGTTCAAAGAATATGTAAATTATAAAAATTTTATAAATATTGACAAGTTACCTATACAACACCATATATTTCCATTAACAATTAATGAGAGGGCTGGTTTTCTCACCTTCTTTAACACAATGCCTTATTGAACTATTTGATCTTTGTCAAAGGCTAAAATGGTAATTGACCATTGTTTTAATTTATATTTCTCTTTTAAAGGGTAACAACATATTTTCATTTATTTAGGATATATTTGCATATTCTTTACTGTAAACTGTCAATAGCATTTGACTATTTTTCCCATCAGATTATGGCTTTTTAATATTGATTTGTATATATTATTTATATAGTAAATAATTGAATCCTTTGTTATCATTGTTGCATTTTTTTTCCCCAGTTTGGAGTTTCTTTTAACTGTGGTTAAGGTGTTTGTGTTTACTATGCACATTTTAAAATGTGTAGGAAAGCTTACCACCTTTTTCTCTTATCACCTGTGGGTTTATGTATTTTATATAGAAGACCTTTCTCTGTAATTATTTTTTAAAGTCCATGTTTTATTCTAGAAAGCTTATAGATAGACATTATTATATTCAATTATTATACTTCCAAAATATGTTCACAGCTGATAGGTCTAATCCCTCTTTATTGGTTTTCATTTTCAGAATTATTTTTGACAAAATGCATGGTTTTATTTTTTCATGAACTCTAGAATCTGTATAGTTCCAAAAACTCGTTATCTTTTGGTGATTCTATAATTATTATAGATTAATTTAAAGAGAATTAGCATCATTTCAGAATTGAGTCTTTTTGTCCAAGAAGAGAGGATTTTTTTTTTTTTTTTGCATTTTTGGGGTCTTCTTTTTTAAAAACAGCCGTGAGGGGCACCTGGGTGGCTCAGTCGTTAAGCGTCTGCCTTTGGCTCAGGTCATGATCCCAGGGTCCTAGGATCCAGCCCCGCATTGGGCTCCCTGCTCCGCGGGAAGCCTGCTTCTCCCTCTCCCACTCCCCCTGCTTGTGTTCCCTCTCTCGCTGTGTCTCTGTCTGTCAAATAAATAAATAAAATCTTTAAAAAAAAAATAAAAACAGCCATGAAATGGTACTGATCTGCAGTAAGATAAGAATAAAAATTAAGAGCAAACATTTAGAAACTTTCAGGGCAATTTGACATGTTTGTGACAGTAGTGTAGTTGTGACTTTTTTTAGAAATTCATTTTTATTGTATTTTTAAAAATTAACCATGAGAAGTTGAAAGCAAAAACATTGGCCTTTCATCAGTTTAGTTTGAGAAGTACTACTGCAAACACTATAGCAATTTTTGTGGTTATTATTATCGTTTGAGGATTATTTAATTTCATTACCTGTATGCATATATATATGCGTATATATATATATATACGCATATATATATACGCATATATATATAGAGAGAGATATGTTGGTATATAAATATAATCATATCCATGTTCCTTGTGAATTTTTTCATAATCTTTTTTCTATTTGTTTGGTTCTTTTTCCCCCCTTTTTCTTGTCTCAACGTTCCACAGCATCTCTCCACTCCAAATAACCCACGTTAATAACCCATTGTTTAATCTTCCATATTTTATCTAGAAAAATATTAAATAATAGTGAGCAAAATTCTTCTCTCTGAGTTTTAAGAGGAATACTGCTAAAGCTTCACCAGTAAATATGATCCCTATTTTGGGAATAAGACACCTAATTTTTCATGTTGTGAAGGTATCCTTCTATTTCTTTTTTATTACATCAAAAAAGAATCTATTTTAAACATTACCAAATATATTTTTAACATCTATGGTGATGTTTTTATGGTATTCCTTTTAAATGTATCAATTCAATGTGGTGAATTATATAATCGGATTTCCTAATACTGGACCATCTTTGCTTTCTTGGAGTAAATGCCATGTTGTTGTTCATATGGTGTATTAATCTTTTCCCCCAAGCTTTATTGAGGTATAATTGCCATATACCATTGTTTAAGTTTTAGGTGTATAGTGATGATTTGGTACATATACATTGTGAAATTATTACAACAATAAGGTTAGTTAAGACATCTTCACCTCAAATAATTACCATGTTTTGTTGTTATGGTGAGAACAATTAAGATCTACTCTCTCAGCAACTTTCAAGTATACAATACAGTATTTTGTTGAGAATTTTTTCATCTGTGTTCATCAGGAATATGGGCGTGTAGTTTTATTTTTTTGTATTGTCCTTATCTGGCTTTGGTGTTAGGATAATTCTGGCCTTGTAAAATGAGTTTGGAGTTTTCCCTCCTCTTAAATTTTCTATAAGACTTTGAGAAGGATTGGCATTTACCAATGAATGACTTCATTTACCAATGAAGTCATCTGGTCCTGGACTTTTCTTTTTGGGAGGTTTTGATTACTGATTCAATCTCTCTTTTTTTTTTAAGATTTTATTTATTTATCTGAGAGAGAGAGAGAATATGAGAGAGAGAGAATGAGCAGGAGAGAGGGGAAAAGGGAGGGGGAGAAGCAGACTCCCTGCTGAGCCAGAAGCCTGATGCAGGGCTTGATCCTGGGACCATGGGATTATGACCTGAGCTGAAAATAGATACTTAACCAACTGAGCCACCCAGGCACCCCCTGATTCAACCACTTGACTTATTATTAGTCTGTTCAGATTTTCTCTCTTCATGATTCAATCTTAGTAGGTTATATGTTTCTAGGAATTTGTACATTTCTTCTAGGTTATCCAATCTGTTGACATATAATTGTTCATGTAGTCACCTATGTACCTTTGTATTAGTGTGGTATCAGTTGTAACTTCTATTGCATTTACAATTTTATTTATTTAAGGTCTCTCTCTTTTTTTTATTACGTTATGTTAATCACCATACATTGCATCATTAATTTTTGATGTAGTGTTCCATGATTCATTGTTTACGTATAACACCCAGTGCTCCATTCAGTATGTGCCCTCTTTTCTTATAGGTCTAGTTAAGGTTTGTTAATTTTGTTTATCCTTTCAAAAAACCAACTTTTAGTTCTATTGATCTTTTTTTCTATTGTTCCTCTATTCTTTATTTTACTTGTTTTCTGTGTTCCTTCTACTAATTTTGGGCTTAGATTATTCTTCTTTTTCTAGTTTCTTGAGATGTGAAGGTAAGTTATTTATGTGAGACCTTTTTTTTTTCTTAATGTAGGCATTTATCACTATGAAATTCCCTCTTAGAACTGCTTTTGCCACATGGTGTAAGTTTTGATATGTTTTGTTTCATTTTCGCTTGTTTGTACACCTTCTCTTCCTCTTCAATGAAGTTAAGAGAATCGATTCTCTCATAATGATTTTCTTTTATTCAAATTTAGGTCTCCATCTTTAGATTTATTTCAATCACGATTTTAACTGCTGTCACCTAGCTCAGTCAGTAGAGCATGAGACTCTTAACTGTTATCAGCACTTAAATGAATCAGAAGATTTTAGAGCTACCTAAAAATTACTACCTCAGATTTCAAAAAGAAAATAGTATTTCTAAAAAGGTATCAAATATGTACAATATTATGTATATTTGGAGAGAGGGAAAGAAAATAATGAAAAGTGTTCATGTCTTGAAGTAGTAAAGCAATAGCATCTATATTAATGTATTTTTTATTATAATATGTAGTGTATCATATGTGTAAGTAACGTAATAATGAAGAAAGTTCAATGGAAGCAAAAATGCAAATTAAAACAAACCTTCAGGTAGCTGCTGTTTATTTTTCAGCAAAGGTAAGAATAATTTAAGAAACAAGGGCATCAAGAGATAATACCTCCTTTCATGGATAAACTTCAACTTATGCCACTTTGCAGATATGCTTTTTTAAAAAATGTTTTATTGTTATGTTAATCACGATATATTACATCATTAGTTTTTTATTTTTATTGTTATGTTAATCACGATATATTACATCATTAGTTTTTGATGTAGTGTTCCCTGATTCATTGTTTGTGCATAACACCCAGTGCTCCATGCAGAACGTGCCCTCTTTAATACCCATCACCAGGCTAACCCATCCCTCCCACCCACAGATATGCTTTATAATCTCATCTGTCTCACAAAACCCCAGATCCAAAAGCTCTTTTAATTTTTGGCATACACAGTGAAGTTTTGGTAAAAGACACAGAGAAAAAGCTGTGGCACAGATTCATTGATAGATTCATTGATACCTTTTAAGCACTCAATTCACCATGGAAAATCAAGGCATTTGATTTTAGTTCAAAATTTGCGGATGTTCTGATTGCTTCTGGAAAATGTTTTTAGATTACAAAAAGTGTTATCTACACATGAATGATCCATAACTTGTCTCTTTTGGTATTCTAATTTCACTCATTCCTTACATTAGTAAAGAGACAGAGAAGACCTTATCCCATAAATTGTGATTCCTTAAATACTCAGGCCCTCAAAAGCCCAGCCTAAACTACACATAAACAAAGCACCTAGTTGATAGCTGAGACCAAACAGTTTACTGTACAGTTGACTTAAAGTTGGATTTTTAAAGCATGGAAAGCATCATTGAAACCCAAATTGGGGAGCTTGCATAAATGCTAGATTACATGCTGTAAGTAGCTCTGAAAATCAAGGCTGCAAACATGGAAAGCAGTCCACTCATAATTACTATGCCACTTGAATTCCAGTAATTTATGGGGAAGGAAAACAAATCTAGTTACTCATCCTCTTCGTGAATGAAATGTGCTCTGCACTACAAATGCAAATTATTATCCCTCATCTAAATCATCAACTTAATGATATTCTATTTCCCAGTCTCATCCTCATGTCACTGACAATGAACAGGCTTAATCTAATGATTAAAAAGTGTTCTCTGTTATATTTGAGCTAGAGTTTATTTCAGAGCTGTGTGCTTTAAAATAATATAAGGAAACGGGGCACCTGGGTGGCTCAGTGTCTGCCTTCAGCTCAGGTCGTGATCCCGGGGTCCTGAGATCGAACCCTGCATCGGGCTCCCTGCTCAGCGGGAAGCCTGCTTCTCCCTCTCCCACTCCCCCTGCTTGTGTTCCCTCTCTCGCTGTGTCTCTCTCTAAATAAAATCTTTAAAAAAATAAAATAATATAAGGATTTTATGTTTTTAGATCTATGTAAGAGAATTTTAAAAGTAATGTTCCTATACTTTCTCCTTAAGAGGAATGATATAAATATATATTAGTTCTTACCCAGAGAGAGCTCAAAATGTACTTCAGAGGGCCAAGATATAAATAGGGCCCATTGGACAACTACGCAGGAGATCAGTAAAAATTCAAAATGATATTATAAGATAAACTCTAAGGGAATACATTAAAGCCTCTTCTTTTTTGAAAAATGTGAGACATGTTCTCCTAAAAATTACAAGTGATCTTTATTACTTTAAGTACTGAAATACTCTTAATTTTATAATAGCCTGATAGTATTCTAGCTGAAGTGATGTACATATACCTCTCCTTTACTTTGTAACCACGTGAATAATCATGTCACATTTTCTTTAGTGATCCAAAATTATGGTTGTAAATGTCAACTGTTATAAAACAGGGAGAAGTATGTTCTTTACATTTAGTAGCTCCTAATGAAAATGTTTCAGTGATTGCATCTTTTTTTTTCCCTGTCTTTTGATGTGCTGCTTGAGAATTTTCTACTTGTTCTTCTTTTGGACTAGGAAATAAGGTATGATGTGGAAGGTGGTGTGTACATATAAATGTGGTTGTGTGTGTGTGTGTGTGTGTGTGTGTGTGTGTGTGTGTGTGTCTATTTGCATGTGTTGGATTCCTTTGGTTCAAGGAATTGAAACACTTGTTATACCTAAAATACTAGAGGATTTTTTCATTATGATGCATGTGGAAAGGACAAAGGCAGAAATCTCTCCCAGCTGATTATGCCTCAGGGAATCTAGCAACAGTAGTGCAATAAAAGAAGACTAGAAAGTGGTTTGGGAACTAGAAAGTCATTTGGGATATAAAGCAATTCTGGGGACAATTGACCAAATGGACCCCACAGATATGTACAGAATATTCCATTCAACAGCAGCAGAACATGTGTTTTTCTGAAGCGCAATATGGAACATTCTCCAGGATAGATCACATGGTAAGTTACAAAACACATCTTAGTGAATCTAAAATGATTGAAATCCTACCAAGTATCTTCTCCTACTACAATGTCTGTAACTAGTGCTTGGGATGCAAAGATGATTATGGTACAGTATTTACCTTCAATAACTTATAACCTAGAAAGTGAGAGACAAATAAGCTGAACAGAGGTTTTAAGTTCTGATTTATGAATCTAAACCTTAGGGAATATCAGGTTTGAAGATCTTGATAAAGGTGCTAAACACATGAAAACCTTTCAGAAAGACTTCTCTCCTTCACATTATAATTCCCTTTCCAGCATTCTATTTGGGAAGTGGTGTTTATTATATATCACAAACCACTGGTGGTTAAAAAACAGAAGAGGCCTAGAAAATCATTCTGAGCTTGAAAAAAGTTGTTGAAGTTTCAGTGCTCTTGGTGACGAATTTGATTGTGTGCATTTTTCATTAAGAATCAGAGCATGTGCCTCATTCTGCATTGAAGCCAACAGCAGAAGCACAACAACATCCCCAAGGTGCGGTGACTAATACTTTGAGTAAGGTCTCAGTGTTCCCTTTATAGATCAGGTGTTAATATACACTGACATGCTTGCTCACAGCACTGAAAATTAATACGAACAAAGTGGGCTAAATAAAGTGTCACTCTGAAAATGCAAATGCTTTGGGTAGAATGGGAAACATTTTATGGCTTTCTTTAAAAATATTTTCTCAGTTCCTTTGAAGATAAAAATATGCTAAAAATCCCTTTAAGATCTTTTAGGGGTGGTTGTATTTTTTCTTCTACATCTTGTACTGAAGCAAAACCTTTAATTTGTGTTATAATAAACATATTTCCAGAAAGGAAAGGTTGGAATTAATTCATGAACAAGTATTTTTCCAAAGACAATCATTTTTATCCTTCAAAATGATGATGGTATTTGTAATGAAGTCCTTTAAAAAAAAAAAAAACAAAAACAACTGTTTCTCCTTGGTAGTTTAATTATAGAATCAAAGGTCTGGAAAGGATACAAGTGGTCAGTTAATCAAAACATCTGGACACACAGGAGTTTCATTTCATCTTCTTAGGGCAAGAACCTTGGCCAGCCAATTTTTGGGGGGGGACCAGCAGTGACCATTTCATAGATTCATTGAGCTGGTAAGGACCTTAGAGATTAACCTAGTAGGGATTATTCAAAGACCTTTGTAATTCTTGGTAAAGGGGATTAAAAACAAACACACAAACAAAAAGCACATTTGTAATTCTGGAACTATTTTCCTTAAAAGTAGATTCATGTTAAAAAAAAAAAGAACTCTTAGATTCAAACATAAAGAGCTTCAATAATGTAACTACTTATGTTTTTTCTATGGGCACTGGCCTAAGTTTAGTGCAATGGTTAGTAACATAGAATATGGCAACATTCTTCTGGTTTAGAATCCTCTCTCTGCCACTTATTTGTTGTGTGACCTTGGATAAATTATTAAATACTTCAGTTTCCTTTTCTGTAAAATGGGGGTAATAATAAACCTATTTAATAGAGTTTTTGTGAATATTAAGTGAGTTCATAGAAAGTGCTTAAAATACTCCTTGCCACATAAAAATTACTATGTATGTTTAAACTGTCATTTTTTATAAATTAATCCTTGCAACGTTACTAGGGATAGTGTTTTAATAGCTGGGAAAATTGAGGCTTGCAGAAGGCAAATAACATGCACAATGTCATTGAACTAGTAAGCAAGCCCAGCTGGGCATAGAGCACAATGGTTTTCACTGCAAAGTATATATTCTACATGATATTGTTTTGAGTTTCTCCCTATGTTATCATGTGCCACCCATATTATTATTCATTCAATGCCACTTTAGTTAATATTCAAATTTTTATATAAAAAAATAGATCATGGTATCATTCTTAGTTAATTTATATTTTTATACTAAGTTACAAGCTAGACAAGTTTTATTTCAACACACTTTTTAAGAGAAAAAATATATTAATTTTTTATTGCTGCTATAGAAATTACCACAAACAGTAGTTTAACACATTGTAAACTTATTTCTCTTATAATTCTGGAGGCCAGAAGTCTGAAATAAGTTTCACTGGGATAAAGGCAAGGTGTCTGTAGGTTGGATCCTTCTGGAGACTCTAGGAGAGAATCTGTTTCCTTGCCTTTTCCAGCTTCTAGAGGCATTCCTGGGCTTATGGCCCCTTTCTCCATCTTCAAAGTATATCACTCAAATTTTTGTTTTCATTGTCGTATTGCCTTCACTCTTTCTGAACATCTGCATCCCTCTTATAAAGATCCTTGTAATCACAGCGGGTCCACCTGGAAGATACAAGATAATCTTCCTATATCAAGATCCTTAACTTAATCACATCTGCAAGTTTCCTTTTGCCATCTTCATAGTTTCTGAGAGTTAGTCCATGGACATCTTTGGGGGAGGGCATTATTCAGCTTACAACACAAGGTTTGGATTAAAAGATACTTATTTCATGTCATTTTGAAAATCCAAATAGCATAAATTTAAAGAACAGAGAGAATATTTGGATAAAACTCTTGATCCCCTTTCATGTTTTACTCCCTCCACCCACATACTGGCTCATTGAGGCTACTGTAAGATCTGATGTTTGTTAATTATCAATTTTATTGTCAGGAAGATGCCTCCTTAGGATAGAATACTCATCTAAATATGGCAAAGGATTCATGGCAACAAATATTTGACTATAAATATTATAAGGTTAAAGAAAAGTCATGATAACTTTAATTTTCTTTGCATTTTTTGGCTGAATCAAACTTGAACTACATTTTTCAAAGTGTTTTTCTGAAAAATACACTCAGATGACCACTTCTCCCCATCCCCATATTTTAGGTTTTTGTTTTACAAAACAATGAGAACAAAAGGCAATTTTGCTGCAGTTTAGATAAGTTTTATATAATTACATCTTTTGGATAAAGAAAAAAAATTGCATTACATTAAATTTATAATCCAAGGTCAGGTGTCATAATCAGTTTAAGGCCAGAGTTGAGAACATAACATGACCATTGAGAGATTAGCTTGCACAGGTGAACATAAACTAGTCAGGGCTATTCAGTCAATAAAGATAAGACCTGAGAATGGATATAAGATTTTTGTATATAAAATCACTTTTGGTATGTATACAGGACCCATAAATATCATCATGAAATCTTATAACATTAGTAAAGTTACCACACCCTTTCCTAAAATTTAAAAGAAATTTTAGAAAAAAAATTAAAGGGACTCTCAATAAACCAGCATTTTCAGGGAATGCACTAGTTGACTCAGTTAAATAGCATGATCAATTAAATTTCACCAATTTTTAAAGACCATTGAACTCAACATATCCTAAAACACCTATTGATTAATCATACAAAAACATTTATTATTATTGAGTTCTTACTATGTGCCACACACTGGGGTCTAAGTTTTAAATACAAATATAAATAAGATACCATTCTTCTGAGACTTTTAGAGTCCAATTGGGAAGCCATATTATCAAGAAAACCCCGGAGTATACAATAATAATAATATGCACTATGGCGGAGGAATTTACATAATATGAGAACACCTAACCTTAAAATTGGCCAGAGGTTAAGACTTCCTGTAGGTATTACTTAAAGCTGAGACTTCAAAGGGAAAAAGCAATTGCCTTTATGGAGAAGGGAAGAGTCCACATCACAGTCAAAGACATAGAATAATTTTTTCAGGGAACTATTTTATTTGGCAAAATAGAGGAGTGATAGACTATGAGGCTGACCAGCACTAGGTTGTGAATAAATTTTTTTTTTGCTAAGTTAGAGAATTTGATTTTCATTTTTAATTCTATGAATTAAAATATGAGGAATGAAATAATCACATCTGTGATTTAAAAAAAAATCTGATAGCATGTCAAGGCTGGATTAGGTAGAGAAATTTTATACAGGGAAAACCACTAACTAAAATGTGATTTCAGTAATACAGTTAATAACTAATAAAGATATTGCATAACAAAATAGAAATAGGCACGAGTGGGGGTAGCAAAATAAGGATATGGATGCAGATTCAGCAAAACACGAAAGTTAGGTAAGAGAGGAGGCAGGGATTTCTTTCAGGTAGATGATAATGTAGTCACTAAAATGGAGAATATAAGAAAAGAGGCAGATTTTGTAAAAAGGATAATGAATAAGTGTTTAGACTAGGTTAGTGGTATGCCCATAGGATATTTCAAGGGAAATATCATTTATATTGTTGGATATATTGGCCTGGAGATCAGAAGAGAGTTCTGGGATGAATATACAGATAGATGTGTATGTGTGTGTGTGTGTTGTGTGTGTGTGCACACACACACATACACATATATATTATATATATATAATTTATTAGATGTGCACAAAGAATTGAGGCCATATGATTAGATTTGTCCGAGGAAGGTGAGAAGAGTAAGATGTTTTAGAATGGAGGTCTAGAGAATACTGCCCTTTAATCCTTTAATGGAAATCAATAAGGAAGGAAGGAAAGGAGAGATGCTGCTGAAACGTCTAAAATATCACAGTGATAGCCTAAGGTCTAGTCCAATAGGAAAAAATAGAGGAATATCTTTAGGACATAAAACAAGCATTGTGGCAACTTCTACTCTCATTTTCTAACCCTGAGGTAGCAAATTCAATTGCCAATGGGAACCAGGCAGGTAATTTAATGAGAAGTTTGGGTGTAGAGTAATGACAAGGGTCTGTCATATGCCAGAGAACATATGGTATGCAAGCTGCTATGTAGGTCCTGCCTATGATTGTCCTGTGGGAATTTGGGTCAATGTTGCCAGATATTTGGCTTTTTCAAGAAAACCTGAAACTCTGTATTTTTATATGAAATCTGCCAAATTTAAAATGTTCAAAGGCTCACAAAAAGTACCTAGAGATTTTTTTTTCAGCCTAGTTTGCAACATCTGCCTCAGCATCCATGACAGAAGCAATTCTGGGCCCGGGAGAGCACTGGTTGCCCTCACTATTATAATCTTCCATGTCCATATGCATGAATAGGTTCTCTGCCTTGATGAATACTTGTGATGTTCTGTGCTACTCTGTTTAAAAGTTGGCAACTGGGAAAATTAAGAAGGAGCTCATGAAAACAGATATTTTAATCAATGTCTAGGACTGTTTTTATAAACTTTGCTAGCTACTGTTACGTACAAACTTGATGTCTCTAAATAGGCTGTTCATATATATTTTAGCATTCTCACTTGGGCACCTTTCAGGTGAAAAGCGTGCTCTCAGGAGGAGCTATAAAGTGAAATGTTTAATCACCCTAATTATAAATGCATATTATTAGTGTTGAACTATCTATATTTTACTTGGACCTTGTGAGTTCAGTGTCCGTAAGTTAAATGGGACTCATTTTGTCAAAATTACTTAATCTTCATTTTTTATCTTGAGGGTATACCATGAGCATTTCAGTATTTTTAAGTCTCACTTGCTACTCATGTCACTTATTTGGAGCAAGAGCAATTTTACTATCTATCAATTAGTGATTTCTTTTGTTTGGGAATATACAATCTAAGTAACCTTAGAATAGGAAAAAATAATTAGATTGTAACTCTTCACAGGTAGTACACACAATTTTCTCATTTATAAATTGAGCATCAAACATTGTTCTTCTTTTGTATATGAAAGACCATTTAATTAGGAGGACTGATTTTCTCTACCTTTACCTCAAGTTCTACTATTTGGCTTTAAGTTCTGAAACAGATGACAAGTACGTAAAGAAAAAAAAAAAAGACTGCGTTTTTTTTAAGGAATGAAATAGAATCGGTTTTGAGAGGAGTCAAGTCAGTGGATGAGTAGGGGGACCCTAAGCTTGTCTCATCCCTCAAACACAGCTAAATAGTTATCAAATCATTCTGAACACCCAAGAAATAAATTAGGTCTGAGAGAACAAAACGTCAAGTCTACAAGTAGAAAAGCAACCACTGTTTAGAAGATAGGAAGTGTGGAGAGTTGAATTGGGGGAGATAGAACTATGAATATGGCAGCAGGGAGGGACCCTGTTTATGGAGGCTACCACAATGTATTATAAGTGATGGAGCACAAAATCTAAACTTTTAGAAGTCTGTTACCATGGGGGACATCCCTGGCTTAAAGGTGCGCAGGTGGTGTAGCGGGGTAGACTCCCAGGAGTGACAACGTGGTCTGAAAATCCCCTGGGTCGAAAGATCAGGTGGTGCCAATGTGCATGCAGCAGTGTTCCTAGGCATAAGATCAGGAAAACCGGCTGGAGCAGTCGGTCTTGGTGCTGGTTTTCTCTTCTGTTTTGCCACAGACTGCGAACCACTGAACAGTCTTGTGCCTGCTTTCCTGGCACTGGCCAGCAAATGGCAAAAGTGTGACGAGACCCTCCTCTGGAGGAACAATGCAGGTCCATGCCCTGGGAGTCCCTAAAATTTGGAGTTTTGAAATTTAGTCCCACACCTGATAAAAAAGCTTGGATGTAGGCAGGGTGAACACAGTGTTTAGATGGAAACTTGGGACACAAGAGGCATGAACTTTCAGTTCCAGGGCTAGAGAGAGGGGTGCATCCATATTCATCCCACCCGTTAGTGCTGAAAACCTTCAAGGAGCAAAACAGCGCCACCTAGTGGATACTGGAGTTGCTTACGCCAAGCCCCGCCCCCTGCACCCTGGAGGCGCATTTCTCTGAAACAAGTCAGCCTGAGAATGAGGCAACAGGCCCCATCCCCAGAAGACCAGCACAGACAACTAACTCACACCAAGTCTACTGAACAGAGTGCTGCAAAACTTCAGCTCTAGAGGAAATAGGATATGGTGTCCTTTTTCGTTTACTTTATTTTTTTAATTCCTTTTTCCTTTAATTCCTTTTATTTTTTCATTTTTATTTTTATATATATTTTATAAATATATTTTATTTTTGTTTATTATATATATACACACATACATGTATACTATATATATAATAATAATTTGGGATCTTTTAACTAGCAGATGAAAACACACCCCAAATCTAGTGTTTTTTTTTGTTTTTTTTGTTTTGTTTTGTTTTGTTTTCTCTTTTTTCTTTTCTTTTCTGGACAAAATGATAAGACAGAGACATTCACTCCAAAAGAAAGAATGTGAAGTAGAACTCAAGGCTAGGGATTTAATCAATACAGTTATAAATAAGATGTCTGAACTCAAATTTAAAAAAAAAACAATTATAAGGATACTAGCTGTGTTTAAAGAAAGTATAGAGGATGTTAGAGAATCTCTTACTGCAGAGATAAAATAACTAAAATCTAGTCAGGCCAAAACTAAAAGTGCTATAACCAAGATGCAAACACAAATGGAAGCTGTAAAAATGAGGATGGGTGAAGCAGGAGTGAATTAGTGATATAGAAGATAAAATTATAGAAAATAATGAAGCTGAAAAGAAGAGGGAAAGAAAAGTAATGGATCATGAAGGTAGAGTTAGGGTACTCAGAGACTTATTAACACATAATAACATTTATATCATAGGAATCCCAGAAGATAAAGAGAAGAAGGGGCAGATTTATTTGAACAAATTATAGCTATATTTTGAAAAATTACAGCAAATTGTTATCCTTCCCTAATCTGGGGAAAGACACAGACGTCAAGATCCATGAAGCACAGAGACCTCCCACTAAATTCAACAAAAACCGACCATCACCAAAGTATATCATAGTCAAAATTACAAACTACACAGGGAAAGGATCCTGAAAGAAGCAAGGGGAAAAAAAAAAGTCCTTGACTTACAAGGAAAGACAGATCAGGCTTGCAGCAAATCTGTCCACACAAACCTGGCAGGCCAGAAGAAAGTGTCAGGAAGTATTCCACATGCTGAATAGGAAAAATATGCAGCCAAGAATTCTTTATCTAGCAAGACTGTCATTCAGAATAGAAGGAGAGATAAAGAGTTTCCCAAACAAAAACTAAGGGAGCGTGTGACCACTAAACCAGCCCTGCAAGAAATTTTTAGGGGGACTCTTTGAGTGGAGAAAAAAGACCAAAAGCAACAAAGACTAGAAAGGACCAGAGAACATCACCAGAAACACCAACTCTACAGGTGACACAATGACACTAAATTCATATCTTTCACTAATCACTCTGAATGTAAATGGACTAAATGCTCCAATCAAAACACATAGGGTAACAGATTGGATTAAAGAAAAACAAGATCCATCTATATGCTGCCTACACAAGACTCATTTCAGACCTATAGTCACTTGCAGACTGAAAGTGAGGGGATGGAGAACCATCTATCATGCTAATGGACATCAAAAGAAAGAGTAGCCATATTTACATCAGACAAATTAGATTTTAAAACAGACAATAACAAGAGATGGAGAAAGAAATTATATCATAATTAAAGGGTCTATCCATCAAGAAGATCTAATAATTATAAATATTTATGCCCCCCAACTTGGGAGCACCCAAATATATAAATCAATTAGTAATAAACATAAAGAAACTCATTGATAATAATAAATAATAGTAGAGGACTTTAACTCCACACTTACAGCAATGGACAGATCATCTAAGCAGAAAATCAAGAAGGAAACAATGGCTTTGAATGACACACTGAGCCAGATGGACTTAACAGATATATTCAGAACATTTCATCCTCGAGCACCAGAATACACATTCTTTTCAAGTGCCCAGGGAACATTCTCCAGAATAGATCACATACTGGGTCACAAATCAGCCCTCAACAAGTACAAAAAGATTGAGATGATAATGATACTATGCATATTTTCAGACCACAACACTATGAAACTTGAAGTCAACCACAAGAAAGAATTTGGAAAGACCTCAAATACATGAAGGTTAAAGGACATCCTACTAAAGAATGAATGGGTCAACCAGGAAATTAAAGAATAAATTAAAAAAAATACATGGAAGCAAATGAAAATGAAAACATGACAGTCTTAAACCTTTGGGATGCAGCAAAAGCAGTCCTAAGAGGGAGTTTATTGCAATACAGGCCTTCCTCAAGAAGCAAGGGAAGTCTCAAATACACAACCTATCCTTACACCAAAAGGAGCTAGAACAGCAACAGCAAATAAAGCCTAAATTCAGCAGAAGGGAAATAATAAAGATTAGAGCAGGAATAATATAGAAACAAACAAACAAAAAAACAGTAGAAAGGATTGATGAAACTAAGAGCTGGTTCTTTGAAAGAATTAATAAAATTGATATACCCCTAGTCAGACTTATCAAAAAGAAAAGATAAAGGACCCAAGTAGATAAAATCATGAATGGAAGAGGAGAGATCACAACCAACACCACAGAAGTACAAACAATTATAAGAGAATACTATGAAAAATTATATGCCAACAAACTGGGCAAACTGGAAGAAATGGACAAATTCCTAGAAATTTACAACACCAAAACTGAAACAGGAAGAAATAGAAAATTTGAATAGACCCATGACCAAAAAAGAAATCAAATCAGTAATCAAAAATCTCCCAACAAAAGTCCTGGGCCAGATGCCTTCCCAGGGAAATTCCACCAGATATTTAAAGAAGAATTAATACCAATTCTTCTCAAATTGTTCCAAAAAAATAGAAATGGAAGGAAAACTTCCAAAGTAATTCTATAAAGCCAGAATTACCTTGATTCCAAAAGGAGATAAAAAAGGAGACTTACAGACCAATATCCCTGATGAACATGGATGCAAAAATTCTCAGTAAAATACTAGGAAATCGAATTTAATAGTACACTAAAAGAATTATTCACCACGATCAAGTGGGATTTATTCCTGGGCTGCAGGTATGGTTCAATATTCACAAATCAATCAATGAGATTCACCACATTAATAAAAGAAAGGATAAGAACCATATGATCCTCTCACTAGATACAGAAAAGACATTTGACAAAATACAGCATCTTTTCTTCATAAAACCCTCAATAAAGTAGGAATAGATGGAATGTATCTCAACATCTTAAAGGCCATATATGAAAGATGCACAGCTAATATAATCCTCAAAGGGGAAAAACTGAGAGCCTTTACTGTCTTGTCAGGAACAAGACAAGGATGTCCACTCTCACCATTACTACTTAACATAGTACTGGAAGTCTTAGCCTCAGCAATCAGAAAACAAAAAAGAAATAAAAAGGCATCAGAATCATCAAGGAAGAAGTCAAGCTTTCACTATTTGCAGATGAAATAATACTCCACATAGAAAACTTGAATGACCTCACCAAAAAATTGCTAGAGCTAATACATGAATTCAGCAAAGTTGTGGGATATAAAAATCAATGTGCAGAAATCTGCTGCATTTCTATACATCAATAATGAAGCAGCAGAAAGAGAAATCAGGGAAAAAATCCTATTTACAATTGCACCAAAAACCATAAGATACCTAGGAATAAACTTAACAAAAGAGGTAAAAGATCTGTATTCTGAAAACTATAAAACATTTGTGAAAGAAATTGAAGAGGACACAAAGAAATGGAAAAGCATTCCACGCTCATGGATTGGAAGAACATTGTTAAAATGTCTATGCTACCCAAAGCAATCTACATATTTAATGCAATCCCTATCAAAATACCACCAGCATTTTTCACAGAGGTAGAACAAACAATCTTAAAATTTTCATGGAACCACAAAAGACTCCAAATAGCCAAAGCAGTTCTGAAAAAGAAAAACAAAAGTGGAAGCATCACAATTTCGGATTCCAAGCTATAATACAAAGCTGTCATCATCAAGACAGTATGGTACTGGCACAAAAACAGACATGCAGATCAATGGAACAGAATAGAGAGCCCAGAAATGGACCCATAACTCTATGGCCAACTAATCTTCAACAAAGCAGGAAAGAATATCCAATGGAAACAAAGACAGTCTCTTCAGCAAATGGTGTTGAGAAAACTGGACCAGTTTCTTACACCATGCACAAAAATAAATTCAAATGGATGAAAAACCTAAATGTGAGATAGGAAACCATCAAAATTCTAGAGGAGAAAACAGGTAGAAACCTCTTTGACCTTGGCTGTAGCAACTTCTTACTAGACATGTCACCAGAGACAAGGGAAACAAAAGCAAAAATGAACTATTGGGACTACATCAGTATAAAAAGTTTTTGCACATCGAAGGAAACAATCAGCAAAATTAAAAGGCAACCTATGGAATGGGAGAAGATATTTGCAAAATTAACAATACAAGCTAAAATTAACAATACAAGAGATAACAGTTGTTGGCAAGGATGTGGAGACAGGGGAACCCTCACTTACAATTAGTAGTAATGCAAACTAGTGCAGCCACTCTGAAGAACAGTGTGGAGGTTTTTCAAAAAGTTTAAAATAGAACTACCCTACAATCCAGCAATTGCACTACTAGGTATTTACCCAAAGGATGCAAAAATACAGATTTGAAGGGGTACATGCACCCCGATGTTTATAGCAGTATTATCAACAATAGCCAAACTGTGGAGGAGCCTGATGTCCATCAACTGATGAATAGATAAAGAAGATGTGGTGTATACACACACACACACAAAAAAAACACACACACACAATGGAATATTACCCAGCCATCAAAAAAATGAAATCTTGCAATGACATGGATGGAGCTTGAGTGTATTATGCTGAACAAAAGTCAGTCAGAGAACAACAAATATATGATCTCACTCATATGTGGAATTTAAGAAGTAAAACAGATGAATATAGGGGAAGGTGTAAAAGAAAAAAAAGAGAGAGGAAAACAAACCATAAGAGACTCTTAGCAATAGAAAACAAACTGAGTGTTTATGGAGGGAGTTGGGTGGGGGATGGGCTAGATGGGTGATGGGTATTAAAGAGGGCACTCATTGTGATGAACACTGGGTGTTGTATGTAAGTGATGAATCACTGAATTCTACTCTAGAAAACAATATTGCACTGTATGTTAACTAAAATTTAAATTAAAAAATATATAGAATTGGTTTTCAATATATTAATAATAAACATTTTGTGTACCTTTGTTCCTAAAATGGCTGTTATGTGTACCTATATTTTATATCCCACAATGAAGATGCCAAGAAAACACCCACCTAGGGCATTGCTGATTATTCTCTGCTGAACTATATGGGAATAGACTTTGGGGGAGGAAAACAAAACATAATAATCCCATATCAGATATGCTGCAAGGAATTTGATACCAAAAGTGTTTCTGAACTGGTTATAAGGAAAACTCCATTTAAGATACTCTATTTGAAAGGGTTGGACACGGGCATCTGGGTGGCTCAGTCGGTTAAGAGTCGATTTCCACTCAGGTTCTGATCTCAGGGTTGTGGTCTCAAGCTCCATGGCAGGCTTCATGCTCAGCGGGGAGTCTGCTTCAGGATTCTTTCTCTCTCTCTGCTCCTCCCCCTGCTCCTCTCTTTCTCTCTTTCTCTAAAATAAATAAATAAATCTTCAAAAAAAGAAAAGAAAAGAAAAGAAAGGGTTGGGCAATAGTAGGGAAAACATTTTACTTGGGAAAATGTAAAAGTAAGTAAATAAATATTTCTTTTTTTTAAAGATTTTATTTATTTATTTGAGAGAGAGAGAGAGAGAAAGAAACAGCATGAGAGGGGAGAAGTTCAGAGGGAGAAGCAGGCTCCCCGCTCAGCCGGGAGCCTGATGTGGGACTCGATCCCAGGACTCCGGGATCATGACCTGAGCTGAAGGCAGTCGCTTAACCAAGTGAGCCACCCAGGCGCCCTAAATAAATATTTCTTATTACCATGTTGTTACTGCAAGCATGAGTCATGGAATTCATCAAATAAGGAGATTTTAAAGTGCATGTGTGGGACACCTTTTGAAGTCTCATAAATATTTACATTTTTCTAAAGATGATATTTGAGTATTTTCAAGATAATTTTTGGTGTCAAATGTATCAATGACTTTCACAGCAGAAAATGGCCTTTGAAATTTTCAAGTTCAATCTTTCCTCTACTTTTCAGAAGAGGAATTTGATAAAATCAGAAGACTAGTTTGTAGAAGAGTTAGAAGTCAAATTCAGGGCTCCTTATTCTATGCCCAGTATATTTTCAACTATACATTTTTATATTCAACCATTCTTTATAATATAAACATTATTACAACAGCCAAGAATCAAGGGAAGAAATCTTTGGACATTTAAATTGGCTTGGCATTTTATGAAGAAGTTCATTAATTGTATAGTATACCTAGATGAAATTACAAACTTTAAATTACCATTAAGACACACACACATAAATATATGTCTACACATTTTATCTGGTGGTGTTCACCTTCAGCATATACTCTGACTGCTATAGTTATTTAGGGACTGCTTGGTGTTTATTTCTGTTTTTATCCTTGAGGGATATTTAACTTGGTGCTTGCCTTGGTAAGCGGTTCCTGGGGATAAATATCTTTTTAGAAGTCCTGAATCTAAAATTCTCTCTCCTAAGAAAATACCTGTCACTTAACAAGGGTTTGATTTATTTGGTTATTAGACTCTCTCCTGAAGTATTGGAAAATTCTGGACTTTTATATAAAAACTGGAAGTTGCAACTTGATTACAACACAGCAGTTTGTATTTAGACGCAAAAACTTTGTTTGAAAGATATGATTGAGAGTACCACATTGCTACATATTTGCAAGGGATTGTGAGTTTCTCATGTATTAGTGGTTCAGCCCTAAAATGCCAGGGTACTTCTAAACTACGCCTGTTTGAACCCCATAAGGAGGAGCCGTATAATTATTTCTCAGATAAGAACCTGGTCTATGCTCTCTTATTTATTTAACTCACTTATTTACTTAAAGGACAAAAGTGCCTGCTTATAGCTCCACTTCTGGAACTAGAAAGTTATTCTTTAATTGAACTAATAAAATAATTATGAATTATAAACTAATTATAAAATATAAACATAAAATAATTATAAATTAATATAAAATGTTATATAGAAAACTGATTATATAGTCATGATTTTCTCATTACACTAAAAAATGAGACGTGCATACTGTTTGCATTTAAATTTAAGCTTGATTATTTATACATATATAAGAACTGTGTAATGAACTTGGAAAACTCTTGTTTGGGTTTGGGTGTCTGTGTTTTTTGTTTGTTTTTTATTAAAGTATAGTTGATACACAATGTTACACTAGTTTCAGGTGTACAATGTAGTAATTTGACACATCTATATGTTATGCTGGGCTCATCATAAGGGTAGCCGCCATCTGTCACCATACAACACTATTACAATACCACTGACTATATCCCGTATGCTGTGCCTTTCACCCCCATGACTTGCTCAGTCCATAAAGGGAGGCCTGTATCTCCTAGTCCCCTTCACCCACTTTTGCCCATCTGCTCTCCCCTCTCCTTTCTGGCTACCATAAGTTTGTTCTGTGTATTTATAGGTCTGTTCCTGTTTTTTGTTTGTTTTGGGTTTTAGATTCTACCTATAAGTGAAACCATATATAAGTGAAATTAGTATGGCATTTGTCTTTCTCTGACTTATTTCACTTAGCATAATACCCTCTAGTGCCATCCATGTTGTCACAAATGTCAAGATCTTATTTTTTATGACTGAGTAATATTCCATTGTGTGTGTGTATGTACCACAGCTTCTTTGTCCATTCATCTATTGATGGATACTTGTGTTGCTTCTATGTTTTAGCTATTGTAAGTAATGCTGCAGTAAATATGGGGTGCAGATATCTTTTCAAATTAGTGTTTTCTTTTTCTTTTGGGTAAATACCCAGGAGTGGAATTACTGGATCATATGGTATTTCTATTTTTAATTTTTTTTTGATGTGGTTTAGATTCATGATGATTTTACTTGCCAGGGCTAAAGAAGAAGGAGGAGCTAAACATGAATAAGTTTCTGGCTTTAGTCCTGATGGATGCCCTAATAATTTACTGAGCATCAGTTATGTGCAAAGCACTGCACTAGGTTCTGTGTGATAGTGAATACAATGTGTTCTTGTTTCATGGGCTCCCTCAGCTAAGAGAGAGAGGTTGAGAGACAGGGAGGGAGGTTGAGAGACAGAGAGAGATGAACAATGGACTATAACATACTGTGATAATACACAGAGGCATCTTAGTGCCTTGGAAACATGGACAAGTGAGTGATTCATTCTGCCTAGTTTTCCAGGGGCAGTGTGGGCTGAATATTAAGAAAAGCTTCACAAAGAAGATATGTGAGCTAGACCTTAGAGGTTAGTAAAGAGAGAGGAGAAGGGCAAGGGAAAGCAGAGGAAACAGCCTAACAAGGGCACCAGAAGATTTATCTTAATAACTTCATTTATTTATTTATACTTCTTCTCATTCCACAAAGAATTTGAAATAGTTCACAAAAGTTCAAAAAAGTATGAAGTGTTGTGAGAGTAATAAATAGTCTAGTGTGGCTAAAAAACTGGAAGCATGATGGTACGTCAAAGTTTGAAGAGAACAGTTCAGGATGTGTTCGTGAAGATTTATGTGCTGTGCTAGGTTAACTTTTCTCCTACCATGACTTCATGCTGAAAATCTTGTTAAGTATAAATGCATTAATTGGATTAAAAGGATTAATTAAATTCCAAAACAAAAATAGAGGCAACATATATCTTTTGTCATTACTTTGCAGAGGATCAAATTATACATGCATTTATTCATTCAATAAATAAATATTTAACAGTACATTGGAACCTCATTAGTCATAAGAGAAACATGATTATTGCAGTTGAGGTGCGAATAATCTAATAGAAAATATAATTATTAAACTAATAATCCAACAAAGTAATTAGATTTGTGTAAAGTGTTAGAAAGGAAAAATTCAGGTTGCCATGACAGCATTTAAAATGGGGAACTTAACCTAGTCAGGAAGGTCAAGGAAGTGATAATTAAGGTAATTAGGTCAAGTGATGATGGATTAATCCTCTGTGGTACATGAAAATGCCGGTGTTATAGGGAAAAGGTAAACAGCATTTGTATGTGTGTGTATTTGTCTACTTATCTAACATACATTGAAGTACTACTAGGTAGTATGAGAAAAACAGGAAGAAATAATGTAACACTGCTTCTATAAATTCACCATGCACTTAATAGTTTAGGAGCCATTCCTTTTTAATCAGACGCTCGTTCTACTACTCCACAAAATAAGACTCTGCAAATAAATATCCTTAAACTTCTCTGACATGGATGATAATACCAGGACTGTCTTTTTGAGAACCATGGCCTTTTAGGGGAATTAGTGGACTGGTAATAAAGGGAGAGACCTCTCTGGCTTATGGAGACTAAAGTGATTTTATTAACAGTCAGTGAACCATAGGAATTAAGTTAAGATTTCCCCTTGCCAGCTCAAAAGGCTCAATTTTGAACAAAGCATATGTGATTAAAATAACCACAAGAACAGTAGCAACAACTCCTTTCATTATATCCCTTGGTCTTCTCCAAGTTTTAGTTTTTACCCATCACTATTACAATGAGAAATGATAGGGCTAAACTGTCACTGGGCTGTCTGCTGCTAATTCAGTGATAGATGCCCCCAACTATCTCCTCTGACTCTCTCTTGACTTGGAGACCCAGCATCTTGTGTACCAGAATAAACCTCAAAGTACTAAGGAGTCCAGGTTTTAACTGGCATTTAATTATCACATATAAAGAGTATATTTGGGTTGTCCCCCAGGTCCAGTAGCAATAGAAGTGTCTAGATTATATATAGAAATTAGAACAAAAAGTTAAGGTGGGATATTCTGAAGAACAGTGAATGCAAATCATCACTGTGTGGTAAGGAACACCAGAGTTTATGTTTCCCAGTTCTGTCTAAAATGACCTATAACAGAAATTGGATAAAGTGAGGCTCAGAAGGCAAAATGATTTCCCAGAGGTTAGCTATCCAGTAAGTTGTTCAGCCTAGTGTTGAGGGTGGGCCTCTCAAGCATATGACCAAAACTTATTTTTCCATCACTACCATCTCTTGAAGTCCCTATTCCAAAAGGAAAGGGGAAGTTTAGCCGGAGAGATAAGACATGCATATAAATAACCAGAATATAAAGTGCCGTGTGGGAGATACAGATAGAGTGATATTATACTGACTTCTTTTCAATGGAATCTCATAGAGGCTTTTATGAAGGAAATGGAATTTGTTATACTGAGCTTCCATTCATGGCAAGGGAGCGATCTATTTTGGCATAAAGCATGTTTCAGTATTTGAACCTCAGGGGAGATAACATAAAGGTAAATATGTGCCAAGGATGGCTTTGCTGTTTTTACTTTATTTATTTTATTTTTAAAGATTTTATTGGCAGCTTAAGCTGAGTTCTGAGACTTCTACTTGACAAAAGTACTACTAGCTTAGCTGCATTTGGGACAATTTACTATGTGATAAAAATTGTCATTTGTAGCTGCTTTTCCTGTCAGTAGAGACTAAGGATTTCATTACCACCAAAATGCCTGTCTCAGTGTAAAGGTCAGAGGCATGTTGGAGAAAATGCTCACATATTTAACTGTCACAAAAATTGTTCTCTTCCCACAAACTCTAGAACAAGTACTCTCTGAGGGTTCTCCATTCATTGCACATAGAATGAATGTGGGCACTTGGTTATAGAAGATACTAACACTTTAAATTTGATGCATTTTTCATTGGTGGAAAGAGATGGAGAGAGAATTGTAATTTGTGCATTCTAGATGTTTATGGGAAAAAAGAGTGGGCATGTGTGGGAAGTTAGATTCAGGAATGGGACAAAATGTTTCTGCTCAGGTCATTTCCTGCCAACCTCTTTTTTCAGCCCAACTCAGGCCATGACACTTTGTGGAACTTAAATGATTAATAAGACTTCCCAGCAGGACAACAAACCAACCTGAACCACAACAGAATGTTACAGGTTACTGTCTAGAGTAAGAGCAAATGTCCGCAGAGGGCTATAATGACAAGAAATAGCAGAGAGGGCTTAAAATGACATCAGTGAGATACTGAATAGAAGAAAAAGGAAGGAATCAACATGCTTTTGTTAGGATATCCTCTTTGTGCCGGGATAGTTTGGATTTTAGGTAATCAAAACAAATAGAAACACTTATTAGGCACCTAGATGCTACAGAAGCAATGTAGCCCCTTTGACTCTCCTCGGGTTCCCTTTTCATATGGCATAGGGAGCCTGGACCTAGCTGTGCACTATACCAAGGTTATTTTGCTGTTTTTCCTCAAGTTTTTCTGAACACGTGTCCTTTGGGTGGAAGGGGAGTATGCCTATAAATTTAGCTTCATTTACACAGTAATAAAGCATGACCTAATTTGGGGACATCTCTTAACATTCTTCTATATGTACCATAGAATCTAGTTATTCCAGGAATTGCTTCCTGGAGCAAAACAAGGAAAAAGGCTGATACAGTTGGAAAATGGCCTTGATGTTCAGCTAAAAATATGGATTCAGATTTGGAGATAACAAAAGCATTATCCAAAAACAGAAAGTAAGTTAGTGGCTGCATGTACATCAAGCAAAGGACCCTATTATCTGGAATCAGTAGAACCAAGTCCTGAATTTCAAATTCAGTGCTATAGATAAGAAAGAGAGGAGGAATCTGGATAAGCAAAGGTCAACCATTGATGAAGGAAATACACATACCCACACACAAGCCCACACACACAGCCAAATGAGGTGGAAACACTTTTTAAAGCTTGAGATTCTTCTATATGATTCACTTTGTAAATCAATTAGTAATATGGGAGATGGCTGTTTTCTTGTCTTTAGGTTTTTATCAAACATTACCATTCAATTACATTAATGTGGACTTTAACATCTGTATTAGTCTCTTATTAGCACAAATTTATGGCTTAAAAATATAAATTTATTATCTTTCAGTTCTGGAAGTCAGAAGTCTAAATGGGACTCACTGAGCTGAAATGAAGGTGTCAACAGGGCTATGTTCCTTCTGCAGGCTCTAGGGGAGAATTTGTTTCTTTGCCTTTTTCATCTTCTAGAGATTGATTGCATTCCTTGACTTGACTCATAAACGCTTCCCTGGTCTTCAAAGCCAGCAGCATTAGCATCTTCAAATCTCTCTTTGAATCTTCCTTTTCTATCACCCTCTTCCACTTTAAAGGACCCTTGTGATTATATTGAATGTATCTGGATAACTTAGGATAATCTGCTTATTCTAAGGTCAATTGATTAATAACTTTAATTCCATCTGCAAATTTAACAGCCACCTCCCCTTGCTATGTAGCATTACATATTCATAGGTCCCAGGGATGAAAACATGAACATCTTTAGGGAGGGTCATTATCCTGCCTACCACAACATCCAATTAACTATTAAATTAATATATGTACATACAGAGTACTTTCAACTTAAATATGTCTTGACAAAGGGGACTACATCATCCAAGCTTCAGAATGTGTACAGATGTGATGTTACTCTATGATTCTAAAACTTCAATCTGCGAATCCATCAACCAATTAAACCTCATCTACCTCTTTTTTTTTCAAAAATATGCCTCCTTTTCCTGGAACACCTTCTGAATTCCTTAGTTTTGAAGTCTTTCTTAAAGGAGATTTTGATTCTCATAGATGAAATTTGATTGCTTCAGTAATTTTAAATTCATGTCCTCACACCTCCCTGCATCTCGTCCCTGTGTCTTCTCATATTCAACAAGCGCACTATGTCTCAGAAACTCTGCTATGTACAGGCTATTCAAAGGCAGGTAGAACTCATAGTCACTACTGCTTAAATAGGATCTGAGGAGAAGACAGGAGAAGGGGACGTAAAATTAAAGAGGAAGAATGTGGGCTAAAGTAAAGTACTATGAATGGTTAAATGAGAGAGAGAAATACTAACTCTGGTGGGTAAAGTCAGAAAATCACTATAAATGTGAACTGTGGGTGTGATGGGTAAGGGCAGGGGATGGAGATGGCATCTCGGAAAGAAAGAACAAGTGGAGAGGAAGACCCACATGTCTCTTTTGCTCTTGCCGTTTTTCCTGAAATGTCCCTCCACCTTCTGCCATATCTGATCTTTTTCTAGTCCTGTCCCCATTTTCAGGCCATCTGTCAAATCTCTATTCCTGTTTTATTGGAAGAATAAGATGAGGACACAGTAAATTCTTATTATGTGATGCATAAGCTCCTTATGATTTCCCTTCCTTACTTCTCCAGATAAATTTTTTTAAGATTTATTTATTTATTTGAGAGAGAGAGAGAACACACAGGGGGAGGGGCAAAGGAAGAGGGAGAGAATCTCAAGCTGACTCCCAGCTGAACACGGAGCCCGACAGGGGGCTTGATCTCACACCCCTGAGATCATGACCTGAGCTGAAATTAAGAGTTGGATGCTTAACCAAATGAGCCACCCAGGTGCCCCTCCAGATAAATTTCTTAACCACTTGCCCACGTAAACCTAAATTCTAGATATTCCAGGTTTTATTGCACATGCCATATGGAATCCATTGTGTAATGGGAACAGAAGAGACTGGAGAATTAGAAGTACTTTAGGGTGACCCCTAGAACAATCATTTACAAAACATGTGACTTGAATGAATTGCTTTATTGCTCTCAACCCTATGTAGCAGGGAAGTGGTGAAGTTAATATAACATGTGACAGACTTATTGAGTAGGCTGAACATGGTGTGGTTCAATCAGAAAACTATCTTGTTTTTCTACAGTCTTCAAACATGCTCTGTTGTACTTCCTTTGTTCCAACAATATTTAGCAATATTTTACAGCTTTAGATCGTTTTAATAAGAATAAATACCATTTTGGTCATAATGATTAAATTTCAGGTATCTAAAAGGTTTCATCTAGACTTAAATATAAATTGGAAATTTCAGTGTCAGTTCTTTACATCTATATTGTAGAGATAGAATATCTTTTCTCCTCTGTCTCCCCACTTTTTCACCCTTCAGATCCTCTGGGGTTAAGAAAAAGAGGAAGAAAAAGGTCAAAATTATTTTCATTTATCTCATCCTGTTTGAAGTTCTATCTTGGCATATACTGCCTGCCATTCCCTCTGTTTTTGGCAAATGTTCAAATGCTCATGTTTATGGAAGGCACAAATATGTGGGTTAGATGAATGCTCATCTCAGACTTCCACACTGGGTAGTTGCTGAAAGGAGTTTGTTGAATCAACTAACCAGCTCACCTCTTGTTCCAGTAGATCACCCCAAGATATTTATAGTACCCTTTTGTCTTGGGTAGTCACAATAATATGGCTCAATATCTTCTGCAGAATCCATCTGGCCCAAAGAGACTTCTTTCTCTTCCCTTGACAAATGTGGACATGCATGATCATTCTATTGCTTCCCTCTCCTCCTGTCTTACACTCCAAAGCCTTTATAGTAATCTTCCCACCTTCAGAGTTTTCTGATGGAAAGTAGATATTAATCTTTTTTTATTTTATTTTTTAAAATTTTTTTAAAAGTTTTTATTTATTTATTTGACAGAGAGATACACAGCGAGAGAAGGAACACAAGCAGGGGGAGTGGGAGAGGGAGAAGCAGGCCTCCCATGGAGTAGGGAGCCCAAAGGCGGGGCTCGATCCGAGTACCCTGGGATCATGACCTGAGCCAAAGGCAGACACTTAACAACTAAGACGCCCCTAGGAAAGTAGATATTAATCTTGACATGGAGGATATATGTCAAGATCCTATGACATTTCTTCCCACAGTGTACTTATTACAGCACTGAGCTTGGCCTGTGGATTTTTCTAGGTCATCAAGCATACAGCCTTGGAGGGAGATGTTCGTCTTTTCATTTTTCAGGCATTCTAGATGTTTGTGAGTTTTTATCGTGGTACTTGGGTCTCTTGGCTGGTGGGCATCATAGAACTACCTATCTCTCTCTTGCACTAGGGAGAAAAAAATGGACACACTCCCTACAAGGCTGGCAACTTTCTTCCATCTGACCTTATATAACTGGGATGGAATGATAAGCTGAAAGTTGAAGGGCTGGTGTGGCCATTTCTAGAGCACACAAGGTGACTATCTAATATGCCTACTTTACTGCTGTTTTCAGAACAGAGAGGGACTTATTTCTCATTGTCAATGGATGTGTAATTTTAGCCAAAGTGCTCAGAGAACAATAAATATTCCATTTTACATCCAAGCTCAGATGTAAATTTCATATCACAGTGCCTGGCACATTATGGGACTCAATACTGTTCATTGGTATTTACTATCACAGTTTTTATCATTCATTCATTCATTCATTCATTCATTCATTTTTACTTGCAAAGGCTCAACTGGGCAATCTTGTAATGCAACTCCTTATATAAATTTTAAGGGGGTTGTTGAAATCTAACACTCATATTTTGGCATTTTTTTTTAATGAACAAGAAAGCTAAAAGAAGGAAAAAAAAGTAAATCTAAATTTTAAGAACTGCTTGGGGAAATGGAGAAAAGTAACACCTTTCTGCATTGAAATATTTTTTTTCAGTACAGAGGACTGTGGGCCTCATTTACACTTGCCTTTACCAGAAGCTAACCTGTAGCTCAGCTCACCTGCTTTTAGGAACAGGTTGATTCATTTTACCTTAGCATTCATCTAGTGCATTTGAAATTGCTGATGAAAGGTACTGTCAAATCCCTGGTCTATTTTGATAATGACTTGTACTTGTAAGGCAACCTGCCCATTAGTGTAGAGAAGGAGAATTGGGACAGCACCTCACAAAACGATCTTTGAAACCAGCACGGAGTCCCAGAGTCTGCTGGGCAGGAATTTATATTCCTATAGCATTTTGACTCAGCACACAAATGTAGGATGTATGGGGGTGTTTGCGTTTGGTGCCAGATTGTTTGCCTACGCCAGAGGCTGTCCTAAGAGATTTGTTGTATCTGCCTTTCTTACAGATTGGAATTTAGGGGCTTTATTTAAATGTTAAGTTATAGCACAGGGTTTCTCTGCATTTTATCTATGGCTGCCAATATAATGACCCATCAATGATCATGATATATCAAAATGTATCCAGTTGTCTGCCAATTAGGTGGACTATAATCCGTCACTAACCTGATTTTGGTAAGGTACCCAACAGTGGGACTACTAAATCAGAGGCTACTTGTGTATCATAATATGTAATGAAAGACTCCTCCATCCATGCTACCAACTCTCACCCTTTATCCCAATATTTTACCTCAGAAAATACAGTTGTATTGAGAAAATATAAAAACTATAATCTGGAGTAAATTAGGCATGACTTTAAATTTTAATTTGTCTGAGTTTGAGTAAAAAAAAAAATCCTACTTTTTCTGAACTACATTTTTTAAAGACGTCTTAGTTTGCTATGGGGAGAAAAATGGCATACTATAAGCATAGGGCCTATAACATAACTCGGCATGCAATAATAGGTGGTCAAGAACTATTCGTTCTCTTCTCTGTTCAATGCTAACACTTGTTACTCTTGTAGCTAGAAGTGCCACAGAACATCAAAAAATATTTTTACAGTGATTTTTCCAGCCTTCAGTTCTGGGCAGCCGGCATTACCTTCAGCGGGCCGTGCCTCAGGGAGAGAAGAGGAGTTGGCTCCACTATTGTTTTCAGCTCTTGTGTAGTTTTACTTTGAGATGTGTGGGAGGAAGCCTGTTTCTCCTTTATAGTCTTTCTCATGTTAGGAATTTGTGTTCATGAGGAAACAACATAAGTGGCTCTCTGTCTTCTCATGGTCAGTTTTAATGGTCAGGACTTTTGTTAGGATTTGTTAGGATCACTGTTATCTTTTAAGATCTTTAGAAGGGAGACTTTTATGAACACTCAGTGGTTTAGGATTATGGTCCCCTACTCCTTTTTCCTAGCACGTGTTCACCTGGGGGCACAGTGAAGGGAAGAGCATGGATTGAGCTAAGTGGCCTGCGTGTGGGTTCCACTCTGGTGTTCATCTCAGTGACGTCAGGCAAGTTACTCACGCATAGCAGACTTCTTTCAGTTCTTTGAACAGTCAGATTCTTTCCTGTCTTAGGTCCTCTGTCCCTTCTTTTCCTTTTCTGGTAACATCCACTGCCTCTCCTCTCCTGACTACTTACTCTTCCAGGCTCAGCTTAAGCATTACTATTTCAAAGACACCCTTTTTAGGGTGATCCCCACCCCTCTCCCTTTAGCATTCATTACAGCTCTCTGGTTGCTTTCTTCACCGATCACAAGTTAATTAACATGTTTGTTTATTCCCCGTCCCAGCCCCTAGACTTAGACAAACTCCTTGAGGGCAGAAACTAGGTCTGTTGTCTCACTACCCTAAAGCCAATGCCTCACAAAGTGACATACAGAAAGTGCTCAAAAAACATTAATTAAAGCAATGAATAAATGTATTTCCCAGCCTCAGTTTCTTCATCTAGGAAGGGAATAATAATAATACTTGCTGTGAGATTTAAATGAGATAAAAATAGGAAGAATCTGGCAGAATGTGTGACCAGCATTGACATTATTGTTTTCAGTACATGAAATGAATCATTCTATTATAGTCCAATGATTGTGTAAATTGGGCAAATTTCTTAGCCCTTTGGTGTCACTTACCTCATCTTTAAAATGAGAGCATTAGGCTATTTCATCTGAAGTCCCCTTTATATAATTCCCTGTTAGCAAAGAAAAAAAAAACTATATCTGGATATTTAAGCATATAAGACACCTTCTTGATTAAACAATTAAAGTGTTATGCTACAACATGCCTAAATATTTGAGTTATTATGTAGTGAGAACATGAAACTATTCCTTTTCCTCTGGGAAATTCATTACCACCCAAGAGAAAAGGGGAATATTTCACTGGTTATAATTCTGTGAGGCTTACCAGCAATAAAAAGAGGAGCTGGAAATAACACGATTTCTCTGCTGTGATAAAACATGTATAAAATTCACTGCAAAATTAACAGCTTTTCCCCATGTATAAAAACTGCAACTGCTTCTCCCATATTTCTAGATTTTCTATTCTGAGGGAGGGAGTTGCTAGGATGTAATATTCTGATTTGATATATTTAATTAAAATTGTGGGCTTGCCTCAGAGGAATTACCAGGAAAACTCTCTTTTTGCAATGGTGACATGGTTCATCCCATTTCCAGGCATTGGGGAAGTTTTGTCTCCTTGCCCCCATGTGACTTCCTGTTGCAATAGAACATAACGCACTCCCCAATTTGCAGGGCTTGCTTCAAACTGCCAGCCTGATCCAGACAACATGCCTTCTCAAGATGCCTTGGGGAGAAGTGTTGCAAGAATAAGTAGACTCACTTGGGTTGTTTTTCTCCTTTATTTTCTGTCATCCTGTGACTTGGTGCATTTTGCCTCTATTTTCTACAGTTAAAATAACAATGCTGATGACAACAAAAGCTAACATTTACTGAGGGTTTACTGTGGGGCACTGTTTAAATACTTCACATTTATTAACTTATGTACTCTCAATGTGGTAGGGATCGTTTTCTTCTACCCTTTGCAAAGAAATAAAGAGATTTAAATGACTCATTATGAATGATAAATTATTAAGTAACAGAACCAGGGTTTGAATTCAGGCAGTACGGCTCCAGAGTCCATGCTTTTAACTACGGATTTATAAATGTCCACCATCACTATGAACCCTTGTGATATACAACTTGTAAAATGGCCCCCAGTGATACCTGACTTCTGGTATTCAACCCTTGTATAATTTCCTTCCCCTGTGTGAGGGCTGTATAGAATACCTTGTTTCAAATAGAATTTAGCAAAAGTGATGCGATTTCACTTCTGAGATCATGTTATAAAAGTCTGCGACTACCATATTATTCTCTTTTTTTCTCTGGCTCTTCCTTATGATGAAGCAAATTGTCATGTTGTGAGCTGTCCTGTGGAGAAGCCCACTCGGCAAAAAACCAACAGTGGCTTACAGCCAACGGCCTTCAAGGAACTGAGGCCAATATCTAGTGAAGAACTAACTCTTGCCAACAACAATGTGAGTGAGCTTGGAAGTGGATCCTTCCCCATTTGGGCCTAGTGAGAACTGCAGACTCAGCCAACACCTTAACTGTTCTTGCTTGTGAGGGAGCCTGAGTTAGAGAACCCAGTTATTCTGTACCTGGATTCATGACCGCTCAAACGGTGTAATAATAGATGTTTCAAGCCACTAAGTTTTGGAGTGATTCATTACATAGTAATAGATAACTGATATAACAGTCTAGCAGTCTTATCCTTCCTTCCTTCCTTCCTTCCTTCCTTCCTTCCCTCCTTCCTTCCCTCCTTCCCTCCTTCCTTCCTTCCTTCCTTCCTTCCCTCCCTCCTTCCTTCCTTCCTTCCTTCCTTCCTTCCTTCCTTCCTTCCTTCCTTCCTTCCTTCCTCCTTCCTTCCTTCCTTCCTTCCTTCCTTCCTTCCTTCCTTCCTTCCTTCCTTCCTTCCTTCCTTCCTTCCTTCCTTCCTCCTTCCTTCCTTCCTTCCTTCCTTCCTTCCTTCCTTCCTTCCTTCCTTCCTTCCTTCCTTCCTTCCTTATCAATGCTTGCTATGTCCCCTAATTCTACAAATAAAGCTAATCATTTTCTGTCTGATACCTCTCTCTGCATCATGTAAAAAAAATTACTAGTAATAGATAGCATTGTAGAGTGATTTTAATATGCCAGGCACTATGCTAAGAGTTATATATACATTATTTTATCTAATTCTTATAACAATAATGTGAAATAGGTTCTGTTACTTCCTTATTTTGAAGATGAGGAAACGGGATTATAAATGTTAAAGAACTCATTTATATTCACAAAGATAGAACATCTTGTATTATATTTATTAGCTATAATTGTAATTCACAAGCCTGATTTCCCCAATGGACTTTGCGCTCCAAAAGGGCTTGTATCTATGGAGACTGTGGCACCCAGCACAGAGCCTTCCTATATGGATGCTGAACGAATGTTTATTGAGTTGAATTTAATTTTAACCCCAAACCCTCCATTCTGTGCATTGTGGACAGTCACATTTATTCAGAGCAATATCAGTACCAAAAAAATGAATTCTGTACTTTATAAGGTCCTACTATATATATTATCTACATAATATATATATAAAACATATATTTTTTTGTTGTTTTGGCAACATTTTGCGTTAAGTTTTAGGAAAAATTGAGAGTTACAAAAATCTGGTATCATTGACTCCCATAATATCCTTGACTCACATAACATAGAATCACTAAAATCTCCTTTTCCTTCAGAATTTTTATCATTATTTCACATCCTTTACAACTAAAAGTGGTATACAGGGTAGCAAATTCTGAGAATCTACAAAATTTATAATTATTAAACAATTAAGTAAATTCTTTCAACATATTGCTTTTGCTCAAATAGTTGAAGGCAAGAAAACAGTACACGGAAAGAATTTCCAAACCAGGATTCAAACCAAATGATATTTGGAAACTGAAATAATGAGGTAACCAGAAAACTCTTTAATCAAACTCCCACATTTCAGTAAATTGAATAATTAATATAGTTTATCTTCGAGGTTCTTACTGAATTGTTTATAATTGCTTCATAAGAATGTGACTTTTAAATTAACAACTTGATTAATTCATCTACTTAGTTAAGAAACATTTAATGAATGCTTGCTATAGCAAAACGCTGCTTTTGTAAACAGTAAATATAGAAATGAATGAAGCATGGTCTCTGGGCCAAGGGTCTCTCAGGATAGTGAAGAAGTTATATGTGGATATAAATAGTTACATTATGTATGTGTATATTTTAGGAACACAGCCAAGGGAGTTTCTACTTTCAATGATAGGGGCATATCAAAAATATGTGGTATATAAAACTTTAATCAATTCATATGATTTCCATGTGATTCCATAGTCTCTGGAATTTTCTTTAAATGAAGAAATATAATTATAGAAACTACCAAATAAATATAGACATGTTGGAAAGCTTTGGCTCTCCTATAACAAATTCCTAGCAGCTAATGAGTCACCCAGAAATATGGCACATTTAATGTTACATCTCTGTGTACTAACATTAGCACAGAATCACACCAGGAGAAGTAAGAATGTGAGAACCATAGGTATTTTGAACTCCCCAAATGTGTCTCAACTTCAGAAACACCTGTGCTAAAGAACTTTGTGCATATCAGCTGTGATGACTCAAAAGATTTTATAACTATGTGGGACTTTGCATTGCCAGATTTTCTTCATTGTGATTCAGAGGCAACCTAGCACTGCACTATAAAATAAAGACTTTGTGAAGTCCAAATAGAATTGCCCTTATCCCTCAAGGAGCTTCCAATCTGTAGAATTATAAAAAAAAACTGACTTTCAGACTTAGAATTGTTCAGAGTCACATGGAGACCACATTTTTAAGCCAGAATCATAATGTCTTTTCTACTAAGTTCATTTTATAGAAAATGTTGTAATATTCTTCAAAATAACAGAATCAATTTGTTAAATCAAGCAATAATCTTCATATTTGTTTTACATACCAAAATTCCTTCTTCTATTCTCTTTTGAAACGTTAATATTTGAGTATTTAACCCTCCATTTCTCATTATCACTATTGTCTAACCCCCGCCCTGTCTAGTGCCCTCTTTGAAGGCTTTTTAACTTGCTGAATGGTGTTTGTATTCTAAGTACTGCTGTCATTGTAGTTAACTTACATGAAGAGCATAGCTCATACTGTGAACCTGTTGAGAACACCTTACTGCCTTTGAGATACACCATGTCCAAACTGGACCTCATGATCTGCTTTTCTTCCTCATATTGATTTTCACCCACTCCATAGCCTAGTCCCTCTGGATGAAATACTCGTGGTTGTCTTAGATTCTTCTTTCAGACTCTGTTTTATTCCCATAAAATCCTGTCAATTCTTTTTCAAAGATGTTTCTCCTTTTCACTGTTTCCTTTCTTGCCACAGCTGTACTCTTTCTGGTCTTTCATACCCTGCTCTCTTTCCCCTAGAATCAACCTCATATATACCCTTAGATGAACTTGCTACATCACTCACTTTTTCTGTTTATTATTTATTTTGGCAAAGTACACAATGGATGGCAACCATCTCATTCAGCCTCTTTTTCCTTCAGTATACTTATAACCTTTCTTTTATTATGAGAGTTTTGCCTATTCATAGAAAAGGTGGAAAGAATTGACATGCTAAAACATGGGTAAAATTGTCCTCTTCACTCCTTGTAATATTAATTTCCCCACGAAGAATATGGAATAACTATATCCCATATAAATTTAATGCTCTTTTATATATCTCTGAAAAGTTTTATAGACTTCTACATGAAGACCTTACATATTCTGTGTGGTGTTTCTAGATTGTATTTTACAGCTATTGCAACTCAAATCTTTTTCCTTTGTATTTCCTAACTGGTTGTCATTATTTTATATAAAAAGTAAATATTTGTTAATTTAAAAATATTCTTATTCAGGGCGCCTGGGTGGCTCAGATGGTTAAGCGTCTGCCTTCGGCTCAGGTCATGATCCCAGGGTCCTGGGATCGAGTCCCGCATCGGGCTCCCTGCTCAGCGGGGAGCCTGCTTCTCCCTCTGCTTCTCTCTCTCTCTCTCTCTCTCTCTCTGTCTCTCATGAATAAATAAATAAAATCTTTAAAAAAAATATTCTTATTCAACTCTCTCTGATTCTAGGAATTTTCAGCTTATTTTATTGGAATTTATGGGCACATAATATTAGCATCTTCAGAAAAGGGTAGTTTTCCTACCTCTTTCTTTTAAGGTTGTCTAGATTTAGGATAGAACTTCCAGGAAAATGCTAAATAATAGTGGAAATAGTCTACGTCATTGTCTTTTATTGTCAGTGGGAATATTTCCAATGTTGCATTAAGTATCATGTTAGGTATCATTTTATGATATCATGTTCATTAGGAAGTGTCCTATTCTTTGCTTCCTAAGAGTCTTAACGAGGAGCAGGTGTTTTATTTTTATCAAATACCTTTTTGCTATCACCTGAAGGGGGAAAATATAGTTTTTCCTTCTAATTAATTTTGCAATGTGATCTTTAATAAATTTCCTAATGTACAGTGAGTGTTCACTTTTGGCACCAGCTTGTGGGTATGATTTAAGATATATTAATAATCTAAAGATTGATGGCTTGTTGATCAGGAATCCTGCTCCACTAGTAGTTCTAAATCTGATGCTAGCCTACCCCAAATCTTAGTAATTTCTTGTTGTTTCCAGAAGGTATTTAATAGGTATCCGAGAGAAAATGTCAGGGCCTTCTCATAACTTGCTGTAACATGAGAAGTTTAGTGAGGAATTTGTTCAAGAGTGAAGTTTTACCCATATATAAGATTTTTTAAATATTATTTTTCTTTTATGTTATTAACTATACCTTAGCTTTCAGGTATGTTTTCTTTCTGTTTTTAAGGCAACATTTTTCCAGCATAGTGTACTTTAAAATTTTCCTTCTAGATTTTTATTTTTAAATTCTGGCTTTATCAGGGGAACGTTAGTGGCAAAGCTGGTGGCATCATAATTCCGGACTTCTAGCTCTATTAAAAAGCTTGTCATCATCAAGACAGTATGGTACTGGCACAAAAACAGACACATAGATCAGTGGAACAGAATCGAGAGCCCAGAAATGGGCCCTCGACTCTATGGTCAACTAATCTTCGACAAAGCAGGAAAGAATGTCCAATGGAAAAAAGACAGTCTCTTCAACAAATGGTGTTGGGAAAACTGGACAGCCACATGCAGAAGAATGAAACTGGACCATTTCCTTACACCGCACACAAAAATAGACTCCAAATGGTTGAAAGACCTCAATGTGAGACAGGAATCCATCAAAATCCTTGAGGAGAACACAGGCAGCAACCTCTTCGACCTCAGCCACAGCAACTTCTTCCTAGAAACATCACCAAAGCCAAGGGAAGCAAGGGCAAAACTGAACTCTTGGGACTTCATCAAGATAAAAAGCTTTTGCACAGCAAAGGAAACAGTCACCGTAACCAAAAGACAATCGACAGAATGGAAGAAGATATTCGCAAATGATACATCAGATAAAGGACTAGTATCCAAAATCTATAAAGAACTTATCAAACTCAACACCCAAAGAAAAAATAATCCAATCAAGAAATGGGCAGAAAGCATGAACAGACAATTTTCCAAAGAAGACATCCAAATGGCCAACAGACACATGAAAAGGTGTTCAACATCGCTCTGCATCAGGGAAATCCAAATCAAAACCTCAATGAGATACCACCTCACACCAGCCAGAATGGCTAAAATTAACAAGTCAGGAAATAAAAGATGTTGGCGAGGATGCGGAGAAAGGGGAACCCTCCTACACTGTTGGGCATGCAAGCTGGTGCAGTCATTCTGAAAAACAGTATGGAGGTTCCTTAAAAAGTTGAAAATAGAACTACCCTATGACCCAGCAATTGCACTACTGGGTATTTACCCCAAAGATACAAATGTAGGGATCTGAAGGGGTACATGAACCCCAATGTTTATAGTAGTAATGTCCACAATAGCCAAACTATGGAAAGAGCCAAGATGGCCTTCAACAGATGAATGGATAAAGAAGATGTGATACACACACACACACACACACATGCACACACACTGGAATATTATGCAGCCATCAAAAACCCCCAAAATCTTGCCATTTGCAATGACATGGTTGGAACTAGAGGGTATCATGCTAAGCGAAATAAGTCAATCAGAGAAAGACAAGTGTCTGATATGAGGAATTCTTAATCTCAGGAAGGAAACTCAGGGTTGCTGGAATGGTGGGGGGTGGGAGAGATGGGGTGGCTGGGTGATGGACATTGAGGAAGGTATGTGCTATGGTGAGCACTGTGAATTGTGTAAGACTGATGAATCACAGACCTGTACCTCTGAAACAAATAATACATTATATGTTAAAAAAAAAAGAAGATAGTAAGAAGGGAAAAATGAAGGGGAGGAAATTAGAGGGGGAGATGAACCATGAGAGACTATGGACTCTGAGAAACAAACCGAAGGTTTTAGAGGGAGGGAGGTGGGGGGATGGGTTAGCCCGGTGATGGTTATTAAGGAGGGCATGTATTGAATGGAGCACTGGGTGTTATACACAAACAATGAATCATGGAACACTACATCAAAAACTAATGATATAATGTATGGTGATTATAACATAATAAAATAAAATTAAAAAATAAATTCTGGCTTTCTAATGACATGGCTAGATAAATTATTATGTAAAATTTCTGATTTAGGTGATCAATTAAAATTTATGAGGCCTATTTAATTTTCTAAATTTTCTAAAAATAAATGATATATATTCATATATATTTTATTAAAGTAAAAAACTAACATGAAACCAACTCTTAAATTTTAAGTTTAAATTTTTAACTCTTAAATTTTATATAGTACTGTATTGTTATCTGTATGAAAATTATTATACAGTAGATCTCTAGAACTTTTTCATATTGCATATCTGAAACTCTGTATCTGTAGAATAGCAACTCCCTATTTCCCCCTCCTCCAGATCTTGGTACCACTATTCTACTTTCCTATTCTATGACTTTGACTAGCTATCTTACATAAGTGAAATTATGCCGTATTTGTTCTTCTGTGACTGCCTATTTTACTTAGCATAATGTCTTCAGTGTTCATCCATGTTGTAGCATATGACAGGAATCCCTTTTTTTTATGACTAATATTTCACTCTCTATATAAAAACTTCCTGTTCTTTATTCATCTGATGATGGACATTTAGGTGTTTTCACCTCTTGGCTAATGCTACAATGAACACCAGAGTGCAAATATCATTTTGAGATTCTCTTTTCAATACATTTGGATAAATACCCACAAGTATAACTGTTGGATCCTACAATAGTCTTATTTTTAATTTTTTGAATAACCTCCATACTGTTTTTCATAGTGGCTGCATAAGTTTTTCATTCCTCCTAACAGTACACTAGACTTCTAGTTTTTCCACATTTTTGCCAACACTTATTTTTGTTTTGTTTGTTTTGTTTTTTGACAATAGCCATTATAACATTTGTGAGCTGATATATCATTATGGTTTTGATTTGCATTTCCCGGATGATTAGTGATGATCATCTTTTTTTGTTTGCCACTTTTAAATCTTTGGAGAAATATCTATTCAAGTCCTTTGCTCATTTTTCAATTGGATTATGGATGGATGTATGTATTTTGTTAGAGTTGTCAGAATTCTTTATATTATTTTGTAAATAACTCTTTATAAAATATATGGTTTGCATATACTTTCTCTTATTCTTTAGGTTGACCTTTCACTCTATTATCCCCTTTGTTGTGTGGACGCTTTTTAGTTTGATGTAGTCCCCCTTACCTATTTTTGTTTTTGTTATCTATGCTTTATGAAATCATTGCCAAGACCAATGTTCAATGTTGTGAAAATATCCCCCCATGTTATTTTTTAGGAGTTTTATGGGTTCAGGTCTTACATTTAAGTCTTTAATCCATTTTGAGTGGATTTTTGTTTATGGTGTGAGATGAGCTTAATTTCTTTCTTTTTCCTTCCTTCCTTCCTTCCTTCATCTTTTTTTTTTTTTTTTGCATGTGAATGTTCAGTTTTCCCAGCACCATTTTATTTTAAAGAGACTATCCTTTCCCCATTGGGAAATCTTTGCACCTGTGTCCAAAATTTTTGTTGTTGCTGATATACAATGAACATGGGACCGCAAATATGATTTTGAGATTCTTTTTTTAAATTGTTTTTTATTGTTACTATTTTTTTATTAACATATAATGTATTATTTATCTCAGGGGACAGGTCTGTGATTCATCAGTCTTACACAATTCACAGCGCACATACCCTCCCCAATGTCCATCACCCAGCCACCCCATCCCTCCCACCCTCCTCCACTTCAGCATTGTTGTTTTTTTTTTTTAATTTTTTTATTGTTATGTTAATCACCATATATTACATCATTAGTTTTTGGTGCAGTGTTCCATGATTCATTGTTTGTTCATAACACCCAGTGCTCCATGCAGAACGTGCCCTCCTCAATACCCATCACCAGGCTAACCCATCCCCCTACCCCCCTCCCCTCTAGAACCCTCAGTTTGTTTTTCAGAGTCCATCATCTCTCATGGTTCGTCTCCCCCTCTGACATACTCCCCTTTTCTTCCTCTCCTGTTATCTTCTTCTTTTTCTTTTTTCTTAAAATATGTTGCGTTATTTGTTTCAGAAGTACAGAACTGTGATTCAACAGTCTTGCACAATTCACAGCGCTCACCGTAGCACATACCCTCCCCAATGTCTATCACCCAGCCACCCCATCCCTCCCACCCCCAACCACTCCAGTAACCCTCAGTTTGTTTCCTGAGATTAAGAATTCCTCATATCAGTGAGGTCATGTGATACATGTCTTTCTCTGATTGACTTATTTCACTCAGCATAACACCCTCCAGTTCCATCCACGTCATTGCAAATGGCAAGATCTCATTCCTTTTGATGGCTGCATAATATTCCATTGTGTATATATACCACATCTTCTTTATCCATTCATCTGTCGATGGGCATCTTGGCTCTTTCCACAGTTTGGCTATGGTGGACATTGCTGCTATAAACATTGGGGTATCAGCATTGTTTTTAATCTATAGGACCTGGCAAAGTTGTCATAGAATGAGAAACATCTGGGTGCTCAGGTATCAGTGCCAAAGGCCCCTCCTCCCAGACTTCCATAAGGAGTTTAGCTCAAACCACCTGTCAGGCAATCCCCAATGCTGGTAGACTCCTTGACCTGTGCCAATCAGAGTCAAGGTGCGGCAGCCCCTCAGGCTAAATCCCAGCCAGGTGGAGGGGATGTGCTCTGGCTCAAAAGCAGAGCATGGGAAGGACTGCTGGAAGCCAGAAGAAGCCAGTAAAGTGTGCATGTGGGCTGCAAATCTATAGCCTTCCGAGAGTGCAAGGGATGGTGGAAGCTGCATGGGCTTCTGGTGCAGAACACCAGGGCCTCTGTCTGACTTCTGTCAAGGTTCAAGGCTGCAGCAACTAAGACACACCCATCCCACCATCTTCAGCACCAGTTGTTTTTCCTCGGAACTTCAAGGTATCTAAAAGTCATTTCAGGAGGCCATCTCTGCCTTTCCTTCAAGTATTTGCCTTGAAAGGCATTACTCAGGTCATTAACTCTGTTTCTGACTCAGCCCATCTAGAAGCAGTTTTGGGGCAGCTGGCTTTTTATCTAATGTCCTTCATCAGGAAATAGTTCCTTTGAACACCATTGGATGTGGGTATGTGGGTAGGGGATGGGGCCTAGTCTGGGTGGTTGGAGTATAGGATTTCACAAGAAGGCAATCAGGGAACAATAAGAGCCTGCAGGGTGTGCTGTGTGACTTGGGGACTTAACGTTGTTTGTTTGTATTTCTAGGCTCTATTGTGTTCCATTTATTTATGTGTCTATTTTTATGTCAGTGTTATATCTTTTTGATTGTTGCAGCTCTGTAATATACCCTGAAGTCAGGAACATAGAGTGCAAGCTCTACTTTTCACCTGCCGACTCCCTCCCTTGCCCCTTCAATATCCCTACCAGAGACCTCCGAACTGTACCAGTTCTGTCTGCTGTGCCATTGGTCCTGAGGCATAGCAGCAAACCTCTCAGCTCTGTTTTGTTGTCTGTGGCCCCAGGCACCTAGAGTGTGCAGAGTCCTGTAAGTGCATTGGGATTTACAAAAAAGAAACCCATTCCCTGTGGCAGTCCTCCGAAAAGCTAGAATACTAAATACATATTCCTGCTCTTTCCCTTTTCAGGGAGAAGCCAGGCATTGGGGATTTCTTCCTGCTCATTATGAGCTGAGTTAAGGGGAGAGGCTATGGCCAGCCAGTGAGCTTGTGCTTGTCAAATTATCATTTTTATTCTCGGCACCTCCCAACCTGACACCGTTTCCTATTAGGGCTTAGATTCAGGCAAAACAGAAACAAGTTCCTTGGACAGCTCCCCAACTCCCAAATGTCTGAAGGTTGCATGTATATTTTAGCCTTCCTCTTTCTCCCCAGGGAGAAACCCAGAACTCCGAGTTTTCTCCTGATTGTGCCACATTGAGCCAAGGGGAAGGATGATGGTGAGTGCCACAAATTTTCTTACCAGTTTCAATACAGCTAGTTTTGTCCTCATCTGGGGTGCAGGTACCTCTTAATTGTTTCTGGATATGTCACAAAGGGAATTTGTCAATATATTGTTGTTAAGTGTCTCCTTGGGGAACGGAGGGGTTGGGGCTACTTATCCTGCCATCTTGTTGACATTCTGTACTTTGTTTTTAGGGTACAAAATTCAATAATATGCTTTAAGTTGATATTTTTTGAAATGTATGTCTTTATGTTTTTCAAATATTTTCTCTGGAAATCTACGAGAGAATTATGTTAAATTCTACTTCAGAGATTGAGTTATTATTTTCTGCTTGTATTTCAAGCTATTTTTGATGAATATATTTCAAATTTATGGGATTTTTTAAACTTTATTAAAGTCTGTGAATTTATAGAATATTAAAAAACAGAAGTGATCCATGTAAAAAGTTTTTTACCTTAGATTCTAAGAACTTTGCCTTAGAGTCTGATTGAATACATATATTTCAACCCCTGCTTTATTGTATGTGTTTGCTTGAAACATATTCTTTTATTTTTAACCTTTCTGTATGATAATGTTAGATGCTCTTCTTTAGATTATTTTTTGACCTAATTAAAATCTCCATCTAATAGATGAGTTTAAACCAACTATTAAAATCATAATTACGTATATTTTAAAATATATATTTTGAATATTTTTAATATTCTCAATGACTTGAGAAGTATATCTTATGGTTGTAATTATACAATTACAAATACAACTAAGGTGGTTTCATTAGCTTTCAAAACATTTCCTCATCATTAAAACCCCAAGTTTAACATTCTCTAGTTCTATTCTACAGAAAACAAGAGTCTGATAGAACTGTGCTTTGTTCACACCTCATCTTTATAACATTAGTTTGTGTCCTCATATTGTGATTTTTAAAATTATGTTCCCTTCTAACAATTTTACCACATTCAACAGTTGAATGTTGAGTTTTATTTAAATTAAAAACAATCACTTAGCATCAACTCTATTTAACTACTTTTACTGCTCATTCCATTCCCTTCAGTTCGAAAATTTCTATTTTCAAATACTTAATTTTGATCTCTGGGCCATCTGGAGTCTATCATCAAGAAGAGTAAATGGGTATATATTTCTTAGCCCCTGTTTAGTGTCTTTCTCCTGTCTTCACATTTATTTAAGTCAAATCGACTGAGTTTATCCCCTTCTCTTCTAAATCTCCATTTTGAAATAGTTATGTAGTGCCATTTTTCCCCATATTACAGAAGGACCTGAGGAAAAAATGGACGTTTATTCTTGTCTATTCTATTTTTTGGAAGTTGGATATTATTAGATTTTATTTTTTATATTCTATTTTCATCAATTCCAGCTTTTTAAAAATTTTTTTAATTCTAGTAAACATAGTGTTCTATTAGTTTCAGGTGTCCAATATAATGCTTCAACAATTCTGTTACTCAGTGCTAATAAAGATGAGTACCCTTAATCCCCTTCACCTATTTCACCCATCCCCCCCCCACCCATCTTCCCTCTGGTAATCATCAGTTTGTACTCTGCAGTTGAGAGTCTGTTTTTTGTCTCTTTTTTTCTTTGTTTGCTTGTTTCTTAAATTCTACATGTGAGTGAAATCATATGTAATTCAGTTTTCTCAGACTGCCTGATTTCACTTAGCATTATACTCTCTAGCTCCATCCATGTTATAAATTGCAAGACTTCATTCTTTTTATGGCTAAGTAATATTCCATTGGGTATGTGTGTGGTGTGTACACACCACATATTCTTTATCCATTCATCTATTGAGGGACACTTAGGCTGCTTCCATAATTTGGCTATTGTAAATGCTGCAATAAACATAGGGGTGCATATATCTTTTGAGTTAGAGTTTTCATATTCTTTGGGTAAATAGTAGTGGAATTACTGTATCGTATGGTAATTCTATTTTTAATTTTTTGAGGGAACTCCATACTGTTTTCCATAGTGGCTGCACCAGTTTGCATTTCCACCAACAGTGCAGGAGTGTTCCTTTTTCTTCACATCCTCACCAACACTTATTTCTTGTATTTTTTATTTTTGCCATTCTGAGAGGAGTGAAGTGATATATCATTTTGGTCTTGATTTATATTTCTCTGATGAGTGATGTTGAGCATCTTTTCATGAATGTATTGGTAATCTGTATGTCTTTGGAGAACTGTTCATGTCTTCTGACCATTTTTAAATTGATTCCAGCTATTCTCTTGTTTTATTTTCAACACCTGTTTTCCTGACTTTCTGATGGTATTTCAAAAAGTCATGTCTTGCCTAACATTGCTGGACCTTTTAGGTTAAATTTGGGCTAGCTTCCATGTGTAGAAATTCTTCTTGGTCCTCCTTTTATACCCAGTTGGTAGGTGAATCTTTTTCCAACAGATACTTATATGGGAAGTTCGCGTGCAGTACTAGCCTATGTCTGCTTTTCGCCCTGTTCCATAGTTTGGTTCTTTAGAACTTTGAAAGAGATGGTGCATTTTCTATATCCCCCAAGTAAAGTATAGTTCTTTACCTCTAGATTCCATATCTCCTCCGGTGTCCTATTCCCAGGAGGGGAAGGAAAAAAACCTTTCAATAGCTTTCATGGTGTTGAAATACCCATCTGAGTGTAGAAAGTAAGATACTGTGACAGATGGGATGTGGCAATTTTTCTGGATACACACCTTGTTTTTTTGAACCGCTGGAGAAGAAGATAGAAACAATATTCTTGACTACTTTTTGCAGGATTGGTGGATTATTTATTGCTCCTCTCAGGAAAATCTTCCATTTTTGTAATTTATAGAAATTTTCCTAGATTTTGACAGTAATTGAATGATCACACTTCTGTCTTGCTATGAGATTTTGCTTGTGTTTTTACAGTTTTAATATATATATTAGTGGGAAATTGAGAATAGCTCTGTTTTGAAGAACTAGCCAGTTACTTTTATACATTTCTCATAATGTAGTAATTTTGAAGATCATGGTCTTCTATAAAGTAAACTCACTTGTCCTTATCAAGTAATGCTTTCACTGTTCCCCAGTAAAATCCTTAATGCAGCAGTGAGGAGAAACACTTACATTATGATGTTTTCTCTCTTGCTTGTATCTTCCTGCTTTTCTCATCTACATCATACTACTCCATCAAGGGTCAAATGACCTATCATTATGAGGATTTTTATTACTGAACTCTCAATGTATTCTTGATAACCCAAATTGAATGCTTTGAAATTATTTTTGTCTTCTGTTCATATGTATAATCTTGATTCCATGACTGGAATTCTTTGGCAATAGGACATCTGTATCATTCAATATTAACTTATATATTCTTTGAATATGCACAGAAAATTGCAGTAGACTCTGTAAGGATATTTAAAATAAACTCTATGGAACTGGTGCTTTTTTAATATCCAATAAATTATTTGTAGAAATATCCATAAAGACTCAAATCACTGTGCTGTAGGATAACAAATTATACATTTGATGTGATATTATAGAACCAAGGAAAGAGAAATGACATTTTCAGGTGTTAATCTGGCAGTGGCCTTAATGATGTATGAGGCAGGCAAAGGGTTCAGAAGTATTTATGGACTGATGAGTGAGAAAGTACCTTCATCAGCTGTTTGCAACATCCCAGGCACATACTTGTTGGGTTAAAAAAATTCTTTAAAAATCACTAAAGAAAAGATGAAAAAAATGAGATAGTTGACAATTTACTAGATCTATGAAGGGCAGAAATGATTGTGTTCCTGGGGTAACCTTGTGTTCCTGGGGTAACCTATTTCAGATGTCAAGGCAACAAAGCTGCTAGCAGCAATATATTTTCATCAAAACTAGCTTCGCCTGCTTAGTAAAGCTTCATAATTATGCTGTTCAATTAAGGGAATAAAATGGTGCTGAGTCATGTTTGAAATCTGAATGTTACTCAGCAGGTATCAGATGTTTGCCTAAATTACAAATTTGTAACTGGATTCTATCTTTCACTGCAGTCTTGTTCTTGCCTGAGTGACACTTGGTAATGTGATTAATTACTCTAATTTGTCTTCAGCAAATCTCAATTTCCTAGTTTGAAAATAGATAGGTTGTATCTAACAAATACACAACTAGTTAATAAGCATATGTGATATGCTGCATTTACTATAATATAATCATTCAATGAAACCAGGGTTTAGCAAATTAAAACACAAATGCTCAAATAAGAGTAACAAAGACTAGAAATGGTGCTTTCCTTCTAGGTTTCTTTGCACTGACAGCATTTGAATTTAAATGTCAGATAAAATTTGACCATCACATTTATGTATTAATTCCATGCCTATTTGTATTTCATTTTGAGGTCTGTTTTCAGTTTTAAGACTCAAAGAATCAGACCAAATGCTCTTTAACACATTTAACAACACAATATAAGCAGTATTTCCTTTTTCTCTCCTTGAAAACAGAGCAGTTAACAATTTTGCAGGCCTTGTGACTTAGCCTCCTGGAGTCTAAGAGTTGGCTTTCATTGGACCCTTCTGCTATACCTCCTCCATTTTTTTGGTTTGGGAAATGCAGCATAGATTTGTTAAAGGATTTGCCTGTGTTCATGTTTGTATTTTATACAGAACCCATATTAAAACCTACATGTGCTTTTGTTTTTGTTTTGTTTCTGTTTATTAAACATTTTTGTTTAAATTCAATTAACATATAATGTGTTACTGGTTTCAGAGGTACAGGTCTGTGATTCATACATGTGCTTTAGATCTCGCTTATTTATTTATTTATTTTTTATTTAATTTTATTTTGTTAGTCACATTAGTTTTTTTTTTCTTTGTCCATTTTTTATGTTATGTTAATCACCATACATCATTAGTTTTTGATGTAGTGTTCCATGATTCATTGTTTGCATATAACACCCAGTGCTCCATGCAGTACGTGCCCTCTTTAATACCCATCACCAGGCTAACCCATAGCCCCACTCTCCTCCCCTCTAGAACCCTCAGTTTGTTTCTCAGAGTCCATAGTCTCTCATGGTTCGTCTCACATGTGCTTTAGAAGATGTGTTCCAGAGGCTTGCCAGGGGTCAATGTTGAGTTAAATGATAAGGTAGTTTTTAATGTTCACTATTAAAAATTAGGGAAAGATTTTCCTGAATCTAGTTTTTTAGTCTCCTAGATCTCTAATCATGGCTTTGAAGTGATTCATTTCCACACTTAGTACTTCGTAACACATCATTTGGGCCACGACACTCAAACTCATTTGGGTCCTTCTTTCTCTTAGGTACTTTGAGCAACATGATCTCTTAATGTTTTTATTTTACTCTTTACAATGAGAAGGCTATGGTCCTGACTTAAAAAAAAAAAAAAGCCAAGTATTTAGTTTTGTCTCTTTCTTATAGGCCATCTTTTTTCTATCCTTCCCTTAAACTCCTTACTTGCTCTTTGTTGTGGTCTTTGGTTTTATGTAGGTGTTTGGTCTCTACTTGCTTATCAGTTCATTTGTTTGAGCTTTAGCCCATCTAGTCTTATTAGCCTCTAAAATTATTAGAGGTAGGTATTTAACCTAGTTGTATGGCTCTCCTGACATTTCTGAATGCTTTTTGAAATATTAGCTTCTCATAGAGGTCTATTTGCAATCACATGACATGATGTTGTTATGTTGCCTGTTAATTTTCATTCAGCCTAGCCACTTTCATATTTATGATATTTGAGATACTTAAAAATTGTACTGTCAAATATGCTTTTTTAGTTTCTCTCCTCCATTTAAATCAACCTCCTTTTAGCCTTGGCTTTATGCCTAACTTTCTTCAAACATTTTTGGAATTCATTTCCTTAAAGTTTATGATGTATGGGAGAATACTCTCCAGGCTTCTTTTCTTCAGTATTACAGATTTATGATCAAAAAAGTTAATGTTTAATGTTTATGCCAACATCTAATGACAACAGCAAAGGGTTATTTAAATTTTATTTTTGATATTGGCAAAGATTGAAAGACATAACCTATGGATTATGAATGTATTGATAATTCTAATTTCACAAAGTGGAACTATAAATCATCTTCAAGGGAATTTTGACAATGCTAATCACATTTTATATAAACACACTTCTTTCAGGTTAGTGATTTCAGTTTCCAGAATTTTTTCCAGTGGAATATTCTTTGAAGTACATATATGAGCAGGGATACTCTTCTATCTTTGTTTTGAATTTTTTCCATATTATAAATAACTAGTTGAAAAATTAGGATGTAGTCATAGAATAATATTGTTAGAAGGAATGAGATACTTTACTATTCTGTCATAAGCTTTTCCAAATTCAACATACTGAAAGTCATATGGATATTTGTAAGTTTAGATCAAATAATCCTACTTCTAGCAATAAGGAATTCTAAGGAATTCACCAGAAGAACCAGTGAAAACATGTGCAAACTGTGCATGTCCAGATCATCAAAGAGCAGTAAAGAATTAGCCTAAGTATTCAACAATTTGGAAATGATTAAGTTAATCATGGTTCACCTATTAGTGTGATATAATACAGATAATAAAATAATTCTTAAAATTTAAATTCAATTAGCCAACATATAGTACATTAGTTTCAAATATAGAGTTCAATAATTCATCAATTGCATATAACACCCAGTGCTCACCACATCATGAGCCTTCCTTAATGCCCATCACCCAGTTCCCTCATCCTGCCACCCACACCCATCTAACAACCCTCAGTTTGTTTTCTATACTTAAGAGTCTCTCATGGTTTGTCTCCTCTATGGCTTATTTCCATTACGTTTTGCCTCCCTTCCCCTATGATCCTCTGCACTGTTTCTTATATTCCACATATGAGTGAAACCATATAATTGTCTTTCTCTGATTGATTGATGGTCAGCATAATACCCTACAGTTCTATCCACATTGATGTAAATGATTAAGTATTCATCCTTTTTGATGGCTGAGTAATATTCCATTGTGTGTGTGTGTGTGTGTGTGTGTGTGTGTGTGTGTGTGTGTGTGTGTGTGTGTACACATACCACATCTTTATCCATTCATCTGTTGATGGACATCTCGACTCTTTCCACAGTTTGGATATTGTGGACATTGCTGCTATAAACATTGGGGTGCAGGTGTCCCTTCGGATCACTACATTTGTATCTTTGGGGTAAATACCTAGTAGTGAAATTGGTGGGTCATAGGATAGCTCTAATTTAATTTTTTGAGGAACCTCCACATTGTTTTTCAGAGTGCCTGTACCAGCTTGCATTCTCAGCAACAGTGTAAAAATCTTCCCCTTTCTCCACATCCTTGCTAATATTTGTTGTTTCCTGCCTTGTCAATTTTTGCCATTCTGACTGGTGTGAGGTGGTATCTAATTGTGGTTTTGATTTGTATTTCTCTGATGCTGAGTGATGTGGAGCATATCTTCATGTGTCTATTGGCCATTTGTAGGTCTTCTTTGAAGAAGTGTCTGTTCATGTCTTCTGCCCATTTCTTGACTGGATTGTTTGTTCTTTTGGGTAATGAGTTTGATAAGTTCTTTATAGATCTTAGATATTAGCCCATTGATATGCCATTTGCAAATATCTTCTCCCATTCTGTTAGTTTCTTTTCTTTACAATTTTTATTGTTATGTTAATCACCATACATTACATCATTAGTTTTTGATGTAGTGTTCCATGATTCATTGTTTGTGCATAACACACAGTGCTCCACGCAGAACATGCCCTCTTTAATCCCCATCACCAGGCTAACCAATCCCCCCACCACCCTCTTGTATAGAACCCTCAGTTTGTTTTTCAGAGTCCATCATCTCTCATGGTTCGTCTCCCCTTCTGATTTACCCCCCTTCATTCTACCCTTCCTGCTTTCTTCTTTTTTTTTTTTTTCTTCACCTATATTGCATTATTTCTTTCAGAGGTACAGATCTGTGATTCAACAGTCTTGCACAATTCACAGCACTCACCATAGCACATACCCAACCCAACGTCTATCACCCAGGCACCCCATCCCTCCCACCCCGCACCACTCCAGCAACCCTCAGTTTGTTTCCTGAGATTAAGAATACCTGCTATCAGTGAGGTCATAGGATACATGTCTTTCTCCAATTGACTTATTTCACTCAACATAACACCCTCCATTTCCCACCACATCGTTTCAAATGGCAAGATCTCATTCCTTTTGATGGCTGCATAATATTCCATTGTGTATATATACCACCTCATCTTTATCCATTCATCTGTCGATGGACATCTTGGCTCTTTCCACAGTTTGGCTATTGTGGACATTGCTGCTATAAACATTGGGGTGCACATACCCCTTTGGATCCCTACATTTGTATCTTTGTGGTAAATACCCAGTAGTGCAATTGCTGGATCGTATGGTAGCTCTATTTTCAACTGTTTGAGGAACCTCCATACTGTTTTACAGAGTGGTTGCACCAGCTTGCATTCTCACCATCAGTGTAGGAGGGTTCCCCTTTCTCCACATCCCCGCCAACATTTGTCGTTTTCTGACTTATTTTAGACATTCTGACTGGTGTGAGGTGGTATCTCATTGAGGTTTTGATTTGGATTTCCCTGATACAGAGCGATGTGGAGCACTTTTAAATGTGTCTGTTGGCCATTTGGATGTCTTCTTTCGAAAATTGTCTGTTCATGTCTTCCGCCCATTTCTTGATTGGATCCTTTGTTCTTTGGGTGTTGAGTTTGATAAGTTCTTTTTTTTTTAATTTTTTATTGTTATGTTAATCACCATATATTACATCATTTGTTTTTGATGTAGTGTTCCATGATTCATTGTTTGTTCATAACACCCAGTGCTCCATGCAGAATGTGCCCTCTTTAATACCCATCACCAGGCTAACCCATCCCCCTACCCTCCTCCCCTCTAGAACCCTCAGTTTGTTTTCCAGAGTCCATCAGAGTTTGATAAGTTCTTTATAGATTTTGGATACTAGCCCTTTATCTGATATGTCATTTGCAAATATCTCCTCCCATTCTGTCTGTTGTCTTTTGGTTTTGTGGACTGTTTCTTTTGTTGTGCAAAAGCTTTTTATGTTGATGAAATCCAAATAGTTCATTTTTGCCCTTGCTTCCCTCGGCTTTGGTGATGTTTCTAGAAGAAGTTCCTGTGGCTGAGGTCGAAGAGGTTGCTGCCTGTGTTCTCCTCAAGGATTTTGATGGATTCCCGTCTCACATTGAAGTCTTTCAACCATTTGGAGTCTATTTTTGTGTGCGGTGTAAGGAAATGGTCCTGTTTCATTCTTCTGCATGTGGCTGTCCAGTTTTCCCAACACCATTTGTTGAAGAAACTGTGTTTTTTCCATTGGACATTCTTTCCTGCTTTGTCAAAGATGAGTTGACCATAGAGTTGAGGGTCCATTTCTGGGCTCTCTATTCTGTTCCACTGATCTATGTGTCTGTTTTTGTGCCAGTACCATACTGTCTTGATGATGACACCTTTGTAATAGAGCTGGAAGTCCGGAAATGTGATGCCACCAGCTTTGCTTTCCTTTTTCAACATTCCTCTGGCTTTTCGGGTCTTTTCTGGTTCCATACAAATTTTAGGATTACTTGTTCCATTTCTTTGAAAAAAGTGGATGGTATTTTGATGGGGATTGCATTGAATGTGTAGATTGCTCTAGGTAGCATTGACATCTTCACAATGACGGTTCTTCCAGTCCATGAGTATGGAATGTTTTTCCATTTCTTTGTGTCTTCCTCAATTACTTTCATGGGTATTTTATAGTTTTCTGAGTACAGATTCTTTGCCTCTTCGGTTAGAATTATTCCTAGGTATCTTATGGTTTTGGGTGCAATTGTAAATGGGATCGACTCCTTGATTTGTCTCTCTTCTGTCTTGTTGTTGGTGTATAGGAATGCCACTGATTTCTGTGCATTGGTTTTATATCCTGCCACCTTACTGAATTCCTGTATGAGTTCTAGCAGTTTTGGGGTGGAGTCTTTTGGGTTTTCCACATAAAGTATCATTTCATCTGCAAAGAGTGAGAGTTTGAATTCCTCTTTGCCGATTTGGATGCCTTTGATTTCTTTTTGCTGTCTGATTGCTGTGGCTAGGACTTCTAATACTATGTTGAATAGCAGTGGTGTTAGTGGACATCCCTGCCGCATTCCTGACCTTACGGGGAAAGCTCTCGGTTTTTCCCCATTGAGAATGTTATTCGCTGTGGGTTTTTCATAGATGGCTTTTATGATACTGAGGTATGTACCCTCTATCCCTATACTCTGAAGAGTTTTGATCAAGAAAGGATGCTGTACTTTGTCAAATGCTTTTTCTGCATCTATTGGGAGGCTCATATGATTCTAGTTCTTTCTTTTGTTAATGTATTGTATCACGTTGATTGATTTGCAGATATTGAACCAACCTTGCAGACCAGGGATAAATCCCATTTGGTCATGGTGAATAATTCTTTTAATGTACTCTTGGATCCTATTGGCTAGTATTTTGGTGAGAATTTTTGCATCCATGTTCATTAAGGATATTGGTCTGTAATTCTCCTTTTAGATGGGGTCTTTGTCTGGTTTTGGAATCAAGGTAATGGTGGCCTCATAAAACGAGTTTGGAAGTTTTCCTTCCATTTCTATTTTTTGGAACAGTTTCATGAGAATAGGTATTAATTCTTCTTGAAATGTTTTCTAGAATTCCCCTGGGAAGCCATCTGGCCCTGGGCTTTTGTTTGTTGGGAGATTTTTGATGACTGCTTCAATTTCCTTAGTGACTATAGGTCTGTTCAGGTTTTCTATTTCTTCCTGGTTCCATTTTGGGTGTTGATACATCTCTAGGAATGCATCCATTTCTTCCACGTTATCTAATTTGCTCGCATAGAGTTGCTCATAATATGTTCTTATAATTGTTTGTATTTCTTTGGTGTTGGTTGTGATCTCTCCTCTTTCATTCATGATTTTGTTGATTTGGGTCATTTCTCTTTTCTTTTGGATAAGTTTGGCCAGGGGTTTATCAATCTTGTTAATTCTTTCAAAGAACCAGCTCCTAGTTTCATTGATCTGTTCTACTGTTCTTTTGGTTTCTATTTCATTGATATCTGCTCTGACCTTTATTATTCCTCTTCTTCTGCTGGGTTTAGGCTTTATTTACTGTTTTTTCTCTAGCTCCTTTAGGTGTAGGGTTAGTTTGTGTATTTGAGACCTCTCTTGCTTCTTGAGAAAGGTTTGTATTGCTATATACTTTCCTCTTAGGTCTGCCTTTGCTGCATCCCAAAATTTTGAACAGTTGTGTTTTCATTTTCATTGGTTTCCATGAATTTTTTTTAATTGTTCCTTAATTTCCTGGTTGACCCATTCATTCTTTAGTGGGATGCTCTTTAGCCTCCATGTATTTGAGTTCTTTCCGACTTTCTTCTTGTGATTGAGTTCTAGTTTCAAAGCACTGTGGTCCGAAAATAAACAGGGCATAATACCAATCTTTTGGTACCAGTTGAGACCTGATTTGTGACCTAGAATGTGATCTATTCTGGAGAATGTTCCATGGGCACTAGAGAAGAATGTGTATTCCGTTGCTTTGGGATGGAATGTTCTGAATATGTTTGTGAAGTCCATTTTGTCCAGTGTGTCATTTAAAGTCTTTATTTCCGAGGGGGGCGGAGCAAGATGGTGGAGGAGTAGGAGACCTGGATTTCGTCTGGTCTCAGGAATTCAGCTGAATAGGGATCAAACCATTCTGAACACCTACGAACTCAACAGGAGATCAAAGATAAGAAGAGTAACAACACTCTGAACAGAAAAGCGACCACTTTCTGGAAGGTAGGACGTGCGGAGAAGTGAATCCGAGGCGATATTTGGGAGGATAGATGGCGGGGGAGGGGGCCTCTGTCATCCGCTTCTGGCAAGTGATAGAGCCGCGGAGCACAAAATCGGAACTTTCAGAAGCTGGCTCCGCTGAGGGACGTCGCTCCAGTGGCTAAGCTGGGGGTGGAACCCTCATGGGAGAGTGTGGTCTCAGGACGCTCGGGGTCACAGAAAGACCAGGGGTGCATGAGTGCAGCAGAGCTCCCAGGTATTGGAGCGGGGAAGCCGGCTGCAGAGACAGAGCCAAGGTGCGGGCTCTCAGGTGGGGGTTGCCATAAACTGTGATCCAAGGCCCAGTCGGGTCACTGCTCCTCCAGCAGCGACCCAACAAGCGGCAGAGCCGGGGAGACTCCCCTTCCTCCCCTGGGAGGAGCGGCGCGCGAGCACACTGCAGGGATCTGCTGGGATTGGAGACTCCACACGGGGTCGGGTGCCAGACATAGAAGCGCTGGTTCACAGGCCAGGTGAGAACGGAGTGCGGCCAGAGACCGGGGAGACTGGAGTGACTGCTTTTCTCTGGGGGCGCACTGAGGAGCGGGGCCCCGAGTTCTCAGCTCCTCTGGGTGGAGATTGGGAGGCCACCATTTTCACCCGGGTCCTCCAGGGCTTGCAGGGAACAAAAGCTCCTGAGAGCAAACCCCAGCAGCTTGCTTAGCCCGGACCCACAAGGGCGGGGCAATTCCACCACCGCAAAGACATTTGGGAACCACAGCAACAGTCCCCTCCCCCAGAAGATCAGCACGAACAGCCAGTAAGCCAAGACCAAGTTTACCGATCAAGGAGTATGGGAGAACTCCAGCGCTAAGGGAGTACTGCACATAGAATTTATGGCTTTTTTACCATAATTCATTAGTTTTTCAAAATTAATTTTTTTAACATTTTTCTTGAATTTTTCTTTTCCCTTTTTCAAACATCTTATCAATCCCTTTTTTAAAAAAAATATTTTTTATTTTTCATTTTTAGAGTCATATTTTTAACCCTTCATAGTAGTTACCCTTATTTTTGGCATAAATATATAAGTTGTTCTCTCTTTAAAATTTTGAGATACAATTTCTTCTAACAGATCAAAATATACCCTAAATCACTAATGTATGGCTTTGTTTTATTCTCCTGCCTGACCACATTCTCTCCCCTTTTTTATCTTTTTTTTCTTTTTTCTTTTTCTTTTTAAATCTTCTTCTTTCTTTTTAAAAACAACTTCTTATCAATTCCTTTTATACAATCTTTTATAATTACCATCTTTACATTCATCTTCCATCCCTTCATTGTATCAACCCTTATTTTGTACATATATAAGTCTTTCTTCCACTGAAATTTTAGCAGGCACTTTCTTCTAACAGACCAAAATATGCACAAAAGCTAGTGTGTGGCACTGATCTATGCACTACCCTGATCATATTTGATCATATTCTCTTTTTTTTGTTCTGTTATTGTTTGTTTTTAATCTTTTCCTTTTTCCTTTTTTTTTCCTCTTCTTTCTTTCTCTCTCTTGTCCCCTGGTTTCAGGTCTTTTCTGATTTGTATAGAGTATATTTGCTGGAGACATTGTTAACCTGTTAACGTTCTGTTCTCTCATTCATCTGTTCTCTGGACAAAATGACAAGACGAAAAAAATCACCTCAGCAAAAAGAACAAGAGGTAGTACCATCTGCCAGGGACCTACTCAATACGGACATTAGTATGATGTCGGGCCTAGAGTTCAGAATCATGACTTTAAAGATACTAGCTGGACTTGAAAAAAGTGTGGAAGTTATTAGAGAAACGCTTTCTGGAAAAATAAAAGAACTAAAATCTAATCAAGTCGAAATCAAAAAGGCTATTAATGAGGTGCAATCAAACATGGGGGCACTAACTGCTAGGATAAATGAGGCAGAAGAAAGAATCAGCGATATAGAAGACCAAATGATGGAAAATAAAGAGGCTGAGAAAAAGAGAGATAAACAACTACGGGATCACGAGGGCAGAATTCGAGAGAGAAGCGATACGATAAGATGAAACAACATTAGAATAATTGGAATCCCAGAATAAGAAGAAAGAGAGAGAGGGACAGAAGATATATTGGAGCAAATATTAGCAGAGAACTTCCCTAATGTGGGGAAGGAAACAGACATCAAAATCCAGGAGGTACAGAGAACCCCTCTCAAAATCAATAAAAATAGGTCAACACCCCAACATCAAATAATAAAACTTATGAGTCTCAGAGACAAAGAGAAAATCCTGAAAGCAGCTTGAGAGAAGAGATATGTACCCTACAATGGTAGAAACATTAGATTGGCAACAGACCTATCCACAGAGACCTGGCAGGCCAGAAAGGACTGGCATGATATCTTCAGAGCACTAAACGAGAAAAATATGCAGCCAAGAATACTATATCCACCTAGGCTGTCATTGAAAATAGAAGGAGAGATAAAAAGCTTCCAGGACAAACAAAAACTAAAGGAATTTGCAAACACACAACCAGCCCTACAAGAAATATTGAAAGAGGTCCTCTAAGCAAAGAGAGAGCCTAAAAGCAGCATAGATCAGAAAGGAACACAGACAATATACAGTCACAGTCACCTTACAGGCAATACAGTGGCACTAAATTCATACCTTTCAATAGTTACCCTGAATGTAAATGGGCTCAATGCCCCAATCAAAAGACACAGGCTATCAGATTGGATTAAAAAACAAGACCCATCGATATGCTGTCTGCAAGAGACTCATTTTAGACCCAAAGACACCCCCAGATTGAAAGTGAGGGGGTGGAAATCCATTTACCATGCTAATGGACACCAAAAGAAAGCTGGGGTGGCAATCCTTATATCAGACAAATTAGATTTTAAAACAAAGACTGTAATAAGAGATGAAGAAGGACACTATATCCTACTTAAAGTTTCTATCCAAGAAGAAGATCTAACAATTGTAAATATCTATGCCCCTAACGTGGGAGCAGCCAATTATTTAAGGCAATTAATAACAAAAGCAATGAAACACATTGACAACAATACAATAATAGTGGGGGACTTTAACACCCCCCTAACTGAAATGGACAGATCATCTAAGCCAAAGATCAACAAGGAAATAAAGACTTTAAATGAAACGCTGGACCAAATGGACTTCACAGACATATTCAGAAAATTCCATCCCAAAGCAACAGAATACACATTCTTCTCTAGTGCCCATGGAACATTCTTCAGAATTGATCACATCCTAGGTCACAAATCAGGTCTCAACCGGTACCAAAAGATTGGGATTATGCCCTGCATATTTTCAGACCACAATGCTTTGAACTAGAACTCAATCACAACAGGAAAGTCGGAAAGAACTCAAATACATGGAGGCTAAAGAGCATCCTACTAAAGAATGAATGGGTCAACCAGGAAATTAAAGAAGAATTAAAAAAATTCATGGCAACAAATGAAAATGAAAACACAACTGTTCAAAATCTTTGGGATACAGCAAAGGCAGTCCTGAGAGGAAAGTATATAGCAATACAAGCATTTCTCAAGAAACAAGAAAGGTCTCAAATACACAACCTAACCCTACACCTAAAGGAGCTGGAGAAAGAACAACAAATAAAGCCTAAACCCAGCAGGAGAAGAGAAATAATAAAGATCAGAGCAGAAATCAATGAAATAGAGACCAAAAGATCAGTAGAACAGATCAACGAAACTAGGAGCTGGTTCTTTGAAAGAATTCACAAGATTGATAAAGCCCTGGCCAGACTTATCCAAAAGAAAAGAGAAAGGACCCAAATCAACAAAATCATGAATGAAAGAGGAGAGATCACAACCAACACCAAAGAAATACAAACAATTATAAGAACATATTATGAGCAACTCTATGCCAGCAAATTAGATAACCTGGAAGACATGGGTGCATTCCTAGATATGTATCAACTACCAAAATTGAACCAGGAAGAAACAGAAAACCTGAACAGACCTATAACCACTAAGGAAATTGAAGCAGTCATCAAAAATCACCCAACAAAAAAAAGCCTAGGGCCAGATGGCTTCCCAGGGGAATTCTATCAGACATTTAAAGAAGAATTAATACCTATTCTCCTGAAACTGTTCCAAAAATAGAAATGGAAGTAAAACTTCCAATCTCATTTTATGAGGCCACCATTACCTTGATCCCAAAACCAGACAAAGACCCCATCAAAAAGGAGAATTACAGACCAATATCCTTGGTGAACATGGATGCAAAAATTCTCACCAAAATACTAGCCAATAGGATCCAAGAGTACATCAAAAGGATTATTCACCATGGCCAAGTGGGATTTATCCCTGGGCTGCAAGGCTGGTTCAACATCCGCAAATCAATCAACGTGATACAATACATTAACAAAAGAAAGAACAGGAATCATATGATCCTCTCAATAGATGCAGAAAAACATTTGACAAAGTACAGCATTCTTTCTTGATCAAAACTCTTCAGAGTAGTGATAGAGGGTACATACCTCAATATCATAAAAACCATCTATGAAAAACCCACAGCGAATATCATTCTCAATGGAGAAAAGCTGAGAACTTTTCCCCTAAGGTCAGGAATGTGGCAGGGATGTCCACTCTCACTACTGCTATTCAACATAGTATTAGAAGTCCTAGCCACAGCAATCGACAACAAAAAGAAATCAAAGGCATCCAAATCGGCAAAGAGGAAGTCAAACTCTCACTCTTTGCAGATGATATGATACTGTATGTGGGAAACCCAAAGACTCCATCCCAAGACTGCTAGAACTCATACAGGAATTCAGTCAAGTAGCAGGCTATAAAATCAATGCACAGAAATCAGTGGCATTCCTATACACCAACAACAAGACAGAAGAGAGACAAATCAAGGAGTCGATCCCATTTACAATTGCACCCAAAACCATAAGATACCTAGGAATAAATCTAACCAAAGAGGCAAAGGATCTGTACTCAGAAATCTATAAAATACTCATGAAAGAAGTTGAAGAAGACACAAAGAAATGGAAAAACGTTCCATGCTCATGGATTGGAAGAACAAACATTGTGAAGATATCAGTGCTACCTAGAGCAATCTACACATTCAGTGCCTTCCCCATCAAAATACCATCCACCTTTTTCACAGAAATGGAACAAATAATTCTAAAATTTGTCTGGAACCAGAAGAGACCCCAAATAGCCAGAAGAATATTGAAAAAGAAAAGCAAAGCTGGCGGCATCACAATTCCGGACTTCCAGCTCTATTACAAAGCTGTTATCATCAAGACAGTATGGTACTGGCACAAAAACAGACACAGAGATCAATGGAACAGAATAGAGAGCCCAGAAATGGACCCTCAACTCTATGGTCTACTCATCTTTGACAAAGCAGGAAAGAATGTCCAATGGAAAAAAAGACAGTTTCTTCAACAAATGGTGTTGGGAAAACTGGACAGCCACATGCAGAAGAATGAAACTGGACCATTTCCTTACACTGAACACAAAAATAGACTCCAAATGGTTGAAAGACCTAAACGTGAGACAGGAGTCCATGAAAATCCTAAAGGAGAACACAGGCAGCAACCTCTTCCACCTCAGCCACAGCAACTTCTTCCTAGAAACATCACCAAAGCCAAGGGAAGCCAGGGCAAAAATGAATTATTCAGATTTCATCAAGATAAAAATCTTTTGCACAGCAAAAGAAACTGTCAACAAAACCAAAATACAACACACAGAATGGGAGAAAATATTTGCAAATGACATATCAGATAAAGGGCTAGTATCCAAAATCTATAAAGAACGTATCAAACTCAACACCCAAAGAAACAATAATCCAATCAAGAAATGGGCAGAAGACATGAACAGACATTTATCCAAAGAAGACATCCAAATGGCCAACAGACAAATGAAAAAATGCTCAACATTGCTTGGCATCAGGGAAATCCAAATCAAAACCTCAATGAGATACCACCTCACACCAGGCAGAATGGCTAAAATTAACAAGTCAGGAAACAACAGATGTTGGCGGGGATGCAGAGAAAGGGGAACCCTCCTACACTGTTGGTGGGAATGGAAGCTGGTGCATCCACTCTGGAAAACAGTATGGAGGTTCCTCAAACAGTTGAAAATAGAGCTACCATACGATCCAGCAATTGCACTACTGGGTATTTACCCCAAAGATACAAATGTAGGGATCCGAAGGGGTACGTGCACCCCAATGTTTGTAGCAGCAATATCCACAATAGCCAAACTGTGGAAAGAGCCAAGATGTCCATCGACAGATGAATGGATAAAGAAGAGGTGGTATATATATACACAATGGAATATTACGTAGCCATCAAAAGCAATGAGATCTTGCCATTTGCAACGACGTGGATGGAATTGGAGGGATTATGCTGAGTGAAATAAGTCAATCAGAGAAAGACATGTATCATATGACCTCACTGATATGAGGAATTCTTAATCTCAGGAAACAAACTGAGGGTTGCTGGAGTGGTGGGGGGTGGGAGGGATGGGGTGGCTGGGTGACAGACACTGGGAAGGGTATGTGCTATGGTGAGCACTGTGAATCGTACAAGACTGATGAATTACGGATCTGTACTTCTGAAACAAATAATGCAATATATGTTAAGGAAAAAATAAGAAGATAGCAGGAGGGGAGAATGAAGGGGAGTAAGTCGGCAGGGGCAGATGAACCATTAGAGACGATGGACTCTGAAAAACAAACTGAGGGTTCTAGAGGGGAAGGGGTGGGGGAATGGGTTAGCCTGGTGATGGGTATTAAAGAGGGCACATTCTGCATGGAGCACTGGGTGTTATGCACAAACAATGAATCATGGAACACTACATCAAAAACTAATGATGTAATGTATGGTGATTAACATAACAATAAAAAATTATTAAAAAAATTAATATAGTCTTTATTTCCTTGTTGATCTCTTGCTTAGATGACCTATCCATTTCAGTCAGGGGGGTGTAAAGTCCCCACTGTTATTGTATTGTTGTCAAAATGTTTCTCTGCTTTTGTTATTAATTGCCTTATATAAGTGGCTGCTCCCATGTTGGGTGCATAGATATTTACAATTGTTAGATCTTCTTGGTGGATAGACCGTTTAAGTAGGATATAGTGTGCTTCCTCATCTCTTATTACAGTCTTTCGTTTAAAATCTAATTTGTCTAAGGATTGCCACCCCAGCTTTCTTTTGTTGTCTGTTAGCCTTGTAAATGGTTTTCCACCCCCTCACTTTCAATGTGGGGGTGTCTTTGGGTCTAAAATGAGCCTCTTGGGGACAGCATATTGATGGGTCCAGTTTTTTAATCCAATCTGATAGCCTGTGTCTTTTGATTGGGGCATTGAGCCCATTTACATTCAGGGTAACTATTGAAAGATATGAATTTAGTGCCATTGTATTGCCTGTAAGGTGACTGTTACTGCATATTGTCTGTATTCCTTTCTGGTCTATGCTGCTTTTAGGCTCTCTCTTTGCTTAGAGGACACCTTTCAGTATTTCTTGTAGTGCTGGTTTCATGTTTGCAATTTCCTTAATTTTTGTTTGTCCTGGACGCTATTTATCTCTCCTTCTATTTTCAATGACAACCTAGCTGGATATAGTATTCTTGGCTGCATATTTTTCTTGTTTAGTGCTGTGAAGATATCATGCCAGTCCTTTCTGGCTTGCCAGGTCTCTGTGGATAGGTCTGTTGCCAATCTAATATTTCTACCATTATAGGCTACATATCTCTTCTCCCGAGCTGCTTTCAGGATTTTCTCTTTGTCTCTGAGACTCGTAAGTTTTACTATTAGATGTCGGGGTGTGGACCTATTTTTATTGATTTTGAGAGGGGTTCTCTGTACCTCCTGGATTTTGATGTCTGTTTCCTTCCCCACATTAGGGAAGTTCTCTGCTATAATTTGCTCCAATATACCATCTGCTCCTCTCTCTCTCTCTTCTTCTTGTATCCCAATTATTCTAATATTGTTTCGTCTTATCGTATCGCTTCTCTCTCGAATTCTGCCCTCGTTATCCAGTAGTTTATCTTTTTCTCAGCTTTATTTTCCATCACTTGGTCTTCTATATCACTAATCCCCTCTTCTGCCTCATTTATCCTAGCAGTTAGTGCCCCAGTTTTGATTGCACCTCATTAATAGCCTTTTTGATTTCAACTTGGTTAGATTTTAGTTTTTATTTCTCCAGAAAGGGTTTCTCTAATAACTTACATGCTTTTATCAAGCCCAGCTAGTATCTTTAAAATCATGATTCTGAACTCTAGGTCCGACATCCTACTAATGTCCGTATTGAGTGGGTTCCTGGCCGATGGTACTACCTCTTGTTCTTTTTGTTGAGATGATTTTTTTCGCCTTGTCATTTTGTCCAGAGGGGAATAGATGAATGAGAGAACAAAATGCTAACAGGTTAACAACGTCCCCAGAAAATATACTCTAACCAAATCAGAAAAGACCTGAAACCGGGGGAAAAGAAAGGGAAAGAAAGAAAAATGAAAGAGGAAAAAAAAAAAGAAGATAAAGATAAAAACAAACAAAAACAAAACAAAACAAAAAAACAGAATATTATCAAATATGATCAGGTTGGTGCATGGATCAGTGTCACACGATAGATTTTGGGTGTATTTTATTCTGTTAGAAGAAAGTGCCTTCTAACATTTTAAAGAAAGAAAGACTTAAATATGTACAAAAGAAGGGTTGATACGATGAAGGGATGGAATATGACTGTAAAGATGAAAATTATAAAAAATTTTAAAAAAGGAATTGATAAGGTGTTTGAAAAAAGAAAGAGGATTAAAAAAAAAAGAAAAAGGAGAGAATGTGATCAGGCAGGAGACTAGAACAAAGCCATACACTAGAGATTTAGGGTATATTTTGATATGCTAGAAGAAAGTGTATCTCACAATTTTAAAGAGAGAACAACTTATATATATATATGCCAAAAATAAGGGTAACTACTATGAAGGGATAGAATATGACTCTAAAAATGAAAATTTTTTTAAAAGAGATTGATAAGATATTGGTTAAAAAAGGGAAAAAGAAAAATTCAAAAAAAAAAGAGTTAAAAAAAATTAACTTTGAAAGACTAATGAATCATGGTAAAAAAAGCCATGAATTCTATGTGCAGTATTCCCCTAGCGCTGGAGTTCCCCTGTTCTCATTGATCAGTAAACTTGGTCTTGGCTGGCTGTTCTTGCTGATTTTCCGGGGGAGGGGCCTGTTGCTGTGGTTCCCAAATATCTTTACCAGAGGCGGAATTGCCCCACCCTTGCTGGGCCGGGCTAAGCAATGTGCTCGGCTTTGCTCTTGGGAGCTTTTGTTCCCTGCAAGCTTTCCATACAGCTTTGGAGGATGTGAGTAAAAATGGTAGCCTCCCAATCTCCGCCCAGGAGGAGCAGATAACTTGGGGCCCTGCTCTTCAGTGTGCCCCCAGAGAAAAGCAGTCAGTCACTCCCATTTCCCTGGTCTCCGGCTGCACTCCATGCTCATCCAGACTGTGACTGAGCATTTCTATCTCTGGCACATGACCCCGTGTGGAGTCTCCAAACCCAGCAGATCCCTGTGGTACCCTCCCGCACTACTCCTCCCGGGGGAGGAAGGGGAGTCTCCGTGCATCTGCCGCTTGTTGCGTCCCTGCTGGAGGAGCAGAGGCCCAACTGTCACCAATCACAGTTTATGGCAACCCCGAGCTGGGAGCCCACGCCTTGTCTCCGTCTCTGCAGCTGGCTTCCCTGCTCCGATACCCTGGATCTCTGCAGCACTCACGCACCCCTGGTCTTTCTGTGTCCCCGAGGGTCCTGAGACCACACTGTCTTGCAAGGATTCAACCCCCAGCTTAGCCACTGGAGTGATATCCCTCAGTGGAGCCAACTTCTACAAGTTCTGATTTTGTGCTCCGCGGCTCTATCACTTGCCAGAAGCGGCCGACGGAGACCCCCTCCCCCACCATCTGTCCTCCCAAATATCGCCTCAGATTCACTCCTCCGCACGTCCTACCTTCCAGAAAGTGGTCACTTTTCTGTTCAGAGAGTTGTTGCTATTCTTTTCTTCGATCTCCTGTTGAGTTCATAGGTTTTCAGAATGGTTTGATCTCTAACCAACTGAATTCCTGAGACCAGACGAAATCCAGGTCTCCTACTCCTCTGCCATCTTGCTCTGCTAGGTTCCCATTCTGTTAGTTTCATTGACTGAAGCTTTTTATGTTGATGAAGTCCCAATAGTTCATTTTTACTTTTGTTTCCCTTGCCTTTGGAGACCTGTCTAATAAGAAGTTGCTGTCTCAAGTTTGAAGAGGTTGCTCCCTGTGTTCTCCTCTAGGATTTTGATGGATTCCTGTCTCACACTGAGGTCTCTCATCCATTTTGAGTTTATCTCTGTTCATGATGTAAGAAAATGGGCCAGTGTCATTCCTCTGTGTGGTTGTCCAATTTTCCCAATACCATTTTTTGAAGAGACCATCCTTTCTCCACTGGATATTCTTTCCTGCTTTGACAAAGATTAGTTGACCATAGAGTTGAGGGTCCATTTTGTGTTCTCTGTTTCATTGATCTATGTGTCTGTTTTTGTGCCAGTATCATACTTTTTTTTTTTTAAGTAAGTGGCTACTATTTTCTTTTTTTTATTCTTATCTTAATCACCATACATTACATCATTAGTTTTTGATGTAGTGTTCCATGATTCATTGTTTGCATATAACACCCAGTGCTCCACGCAGAACGTACCCTCTTTAATACCCATCACCAGGTTAACACATCCCCCCACCCTCCTCCCCTCTAGAACCCTCAGTTTGTTTCTCAGAGTCCATAGTCTTTCATGGTTCAACTCCCCTTCAATTTCCCCCCCTTCATTCTTCCCCTACTGCTATCTTCTTTTTTTTTTTTTTAACACATAATGTATTTGTTTCAGAGGTACGGGTCTGTGATGCAACAGTCTTACACAATTCACAGCACTCACCATAGCACATACCCTTCCCAGTGTCTGTCACCCAGGCACCCCATCCCTCCCACCCCCACCACTCCACAACACTCAGTTTGTTTCCTGAGATTAAGAATTCCTCATATCAGTGAGGTCATATGATACATGTCTTTCTCTGATTGACTTATTTCACTCAGCATAATCCCTCCAATTCCATCCACGTCGTTGCAAATGGCAAGATCTCATTGCTTTTGATGGCTACGTAATATTCCATTGTGTATATATATACCACCTCTTCTTTATCCATTCATCTGTCGATGGACATCTTGGCTCTTTCCACAGTTTGGCTATTGTGGATATTGCTGCTACAAACATTGGGGTGCACGTACCCCTTCGGATCCCTACATTTGTATCTTTGGGGTAAATACCCAGTAGTGCAATTGCTGGATCGTATGGTAGCTCTATTTTCAACTGTTTGAGGAACCTCCATACTGTTTTCCAGAGTGGCTGCACCAGCTTGCATTCCCACCAACAGTGTAAGATGGTTCCCCTTTAACAAGTCAGGAAATGACAGATGTTGGCGGGGTTGCAGAGAAAGTACCATATTGTCTTGATGACTACAGCTTTGTAATAGAGCTTGAAGTCTGGCATTGTGATACCTCCAGCTTTGGTTTTCTTTTTCAACTTTCTCTGGCTATTCAGGGTCTTTTCTTGTTCCATGCAAATTTTAGGATTATTTGTTCGGTTTCTTTGAAAAAAGTCATTGGTATTATGAATGTGTAGATTGCTCTGAGTAGCATAGACATTTTAACATATTTGTTCTTCTAATCCATGAGCATGGAATGTTTTTCCCTTTCTTTGTCTTCCTCAATTTCTTAAGTGTTCTGTGTTTTTAGAGTACAGATCTTTTATCTCCTTGGTTAGGCTTATTCCTAGGTATCTTACAATTTTTGATGCAATTGTAAATAGAATCAATTCTTTAATTTCTTTCTTCTGTCTCATTGTTGGTGTATAGAAATGTAGCTGACTTCTGTGCATTGATTTTTTAAATTTTATTTTATTATGTTAATCACCATACATTTGTGCATTGATTTTTATATCCTGTCACTTTGCAGAATTCCTGTATGAGTTCTAGTAATTTTGGGGTGGAGTCTTTTGGGTTTTCCACATAGAGTATCATGTCATCTGTGAAGGGAGAGAGTTTCACTTCTTCTTTGCCAATTTGAATGCCTTTTATTTCTTTTTGTCTGATTGCTGAGTCTAGGACTTCTAGTACTATGTTGAACAACAGTAGTGAGAGTGGGCATCCTTGTCGTATTTCTGACCTTAAGGGAAAAGCTCTCCGTTTTTCCCCATTGAGAATATTTGCTGTGGGCTTTTCATATATAGCTTTTATGATATTGAGGCATGTTCCCTCTATCTCTACAGTGTAGAGAGTTTTAATCAAGAAAGGATGCTGTATTTTGTCAAATGCTTTTTCTGCATCAGTTGAGAGGATCATAAAATAATGTACAAAGTGGAAAATCTTTTTGGCTATAAATTGCTAAATCATGCAGAATACAATATTGTGTATGTATGTGTGTGTATATATAGATAGATATAACAGTAACCATATATAGAAAATAGGTTAAATCAGTGGGATCATGGGTATTTTCTGAAAGTCACTTAATATGGTGTAGACTTTTAAATAACAAAATGAATAATATACTGGAACTTAGGCATTTAGGAACATTTTGGGACAAACAAAGTGTACTGTCACTCTTTGTGCCACCTTAGTTACTACAGTATTCGCCTATTTTTCTCTGATCTCTTTATGAAAATGTTCCCTACTCTGCTTCCTACATTTTATGTACTGTATTCTTATGTACTATTTTCTATTCCACTGTATTCATTATTGATATATTAGTTGTCTTTTTACCTTCTCGATGTCCATTAATTAAAAAAATGCACATATCACTTATGAAGACTATTTTTCTCCCCAAGACTCAATGAAATATATACATCTGATTTAATCTTTTAAGTTCTCATCCCATTTTTTTTTCGTATAGTTGATACATAATTTTACATTAGTTTCAGGTGTACAACATAGTGATTCAACAACTCTACCTTATGTTCATCACAAGTGTAGCTACCATCTGTGCCCATATGGTGCTATATAATACCACTGACTATATTAACTTTGTTACCTATGCTGTACTTTTTCATCCCTGTGGCTTATTCATTCCAAAACTAGAAGTCTGTATTTCTGCTTCCCTTCACTCATTTTTCCCATTCTCCAACCCTCTCCTCTCTGGCAATCAACACTTTGTTCTCTGTATTTATAGGACTTTCTGCTTTTTGTTTGTTTTATTATTTTTTTTAGATTTAACCTTTTTAAGGTATATTTTCTTTTAATACTCATTTTTTGTACTTTATGATATTTAAAACCTCTTAGTTTTATTTCAAATCCACATTATTCTGTTTCTTAAATTTTTTTCTGGCCAGTAAATGTGGCTATTTGCAAATCAAAATCTTTCTTTGGCTCTCTTCCCTTCCACTAGATAATTTTCTACCTTTTCCATTTATATCCATTTCACATATGGGTTGGGTGTTATCCACGAAAGAATTTAGAAGGTTGTGCTGATAGAAAATCAAAAGTGAGGGGCAGCTGGGTGGTAGTCAGTTAAGTGTCTGATTCTTGATTTTGGCTCAGGTCATGATCTCAGGGTTGTAAGATTGAGCCCCATGTCTGGCTCCACAACCTAGTGTGGAGCGAGCTTGGGATTCTCTCTCCCTCTGCCCCTCCCCATCTAAAAAATCAGAAGTGAAAAAAATGAATTGTAATGTTTATATTGTGGCCCACAAAGTAAGGTATGTTCTTACATTTCCAGGATAAAAAAGCATGCTATAGTGAAATGGTCAGGGGTAGCAGCAACTTGGTTTCTCAGCAGAATTATAGTTTTGTTTGGTTTTGAAAATAATTAGGAAGCTACTGTCAAGTGTTATGAAGGTGATTAGCATCATTGTACATATTTTGGTTAGATACTTATCTTTAAAAAGCACAATTCCTTTTCTCAGAAAGGAAGGTGGGAGACTTGGGAATTCAACTGACAGACTTTGAAATATGGAGAGAAAGTGATTAGGATTGTGTTGATTGATACCTTCTGGTCATCTTGACCAGATTTGCAAATAGGCACATATTCTTCTTACTTCAGTCAACATCTGCTCAATGAAATGAGCAAAAATCAGTTATTTGGATCATGAAAATAGTTTGTGGGATGAAAGTGGTTTAAGTGATTTTTTTTTCACTACTTTAAAATTTAAAATTTTTTATTTGCATATATTGGCAGTGTTACATTAGTTTTAGATGTACAACTTAGTGATTTAACAAGTTTATACATTATGCTATGTTCACCTGAAGTACAGCTACCATCTGTACCTCTGTCCCTTTACATCATTATTACAATATTATTGACTGTATTCCTTATGTTTTGCTTTTTATTCATTTGACTTACTCATTCCATAACTGGAGGCCTGTATCTCCCTCTCTTTCACTCATTTTGCTCAACCCCCAACCCCTTTTGCCTGTGGCAATCATCAGTTTGTTCTCTGTATTTATAGGTTTTTTTGTTTTTTGTTTTGTTTTTTTGATTCTGATTCTGCTTTTTGTTCATTTTTTTTCCCCTCCATTTGAGTGGACTCATATGGTATTTGTCTTGCTCAGTCTGACTTATTTCACTTAGCATAATACCCTCCAGGTGAATCCATGTTCTCTCATGGCATGATTTTATCCTTTTTTATGACTCTGTAATATTCCGTTATATATCTATACACCAGTTTTCTTATCCACACTCATCTACTGATGGATACTTAGGTTGTTTCCATGTCTTGGCTATTGTCAATTTGAACTGTGTTTACATTTTCTCTGAGTAAATCCCCAACAGTGGGATTATTGGGTCATAGGGTATTTCTATTTTTACTCTTTTGAGGAATCTCCCTATTGTTTTCCACAGTGGCTATACCAATTTATATCTTCACCAGCAATGCAGGAGGGTTCCTTTTTTCTCCACATCCTTGCCATCACTTGTTTCTTGTCTTCTTGATTTTAGCCATTCTTAAAGGCCTGAGGTGATATCTCCTTGTGGTTTTGATTTGCATTTCCCTGATGATTAATGATATTGAGCATCTTTTCATGTGTAGGTCATCTGTGTGTCGTCTTTGGAGAAATGTCTGTTCAGGTCCTCAGCCCATTTTTAAATCAGATTTATTTTTTTAGTGTTGAGTTGTAGGAGTTCTTGGATATTAACCCCTTATTGGGTATATCATTTGCAAATATCTTCTCCCATTCTGTTGGGAGGTTGACTTTTAGTTTCATTGTTCTCTTTGCTGTGCAGAAGCTTTTTACTTTGATATTGTCCCAGTAGTTTAATTTTGCTTTTGTTTCCCTTGCCTTAGGAGACATATCTAGAAAAATGTTTCTGTAGCTGCTGTCAGAGAAATTTCTGCCTTCATTCTCTTCTAGGATTTTTATCACTACTTTTTAACTAGATGAATTGGCAGACTGAGGATACACTTTCTCTTTGGTGTTGGAGGCAGGAGTAGTATATCTGGTTATCAAGGGCTTAGGCATTTTACTACCAGTATTGTAAATAGGAAAGGGGTCTTAGGTCTGAATAAGGTAAAAAAAAAAAAAATAGTACCCCTGAAAAGGCTGTACTCTGATCAAAAGGTTGGCCAACAATAATTTGCCACAGCATGTAGAATTGCCAAGAAGGTTTCTATATCAAGGCTTTGGGTTCTTGACTGGGGGTGGGGAAAGGGTCACCTGAAAAATTAAAAACCTGAATCTATATTCATGTTTAAAATTTAAATTTATACTATTGAAAAGTTTTAAAAACTTCTTCAGAAATGACCATAAAAATATAGCTGGATAATAATTCTTGCATTTATGGTAGAAACAAAAGGAAAACCACTCTAGAGGAATACTTCCACAGTGTAGACCATTGGAACTCACACACAAAAACAAGTGCTGATGAAGAGTAGTTCTCAATCAGAAATTTTAAATGTTTGATCAATTGTTCAATATGAGTGAGATTTGGAAGTCAAAATAGAAATTTGGAGCTCCATGAAAATTAGAATAATACTCTGGGGGCGCCTGGGTGGCTCAGTCGGTTAAGCAGCTGCCTTCGGCTCAGGTCATGATCCCAGGGTCCTGGGATCGAGCCCTGCATCGAGCTCCCTGCTCGGCGAGGAGCCTGCTTCTCCCTCTCCCTCTGCCTGCCTCTCTGCCTACTTGTTCTCTCTCTGTATCTCTCTGCCAAATAAATAAGTAAAACCTTTTAAAAAAAAGAATAATACTCTGAAAAACATAAAATAGTTATGTTTGAATGATTAAAACATAAAAGAACAGAAAACTAGGAAAAAAGCAAATAGAACTTTGAGAAATGAAAAAATAGCCATTGAAATGAAAACTGAACAGATTAAGTAGATTAGGTATATCTGAAAAGGAAATTAATGAATTAGAATGATACCAAGCAAATTACCTGAAAGGAGATTTAAAAATAAAAATAAATAGTATATAGGAAAGAGGACAGAATGAGATGTCTAATGTGCATAATAAAGATTGTGAAAAGGAGAATAGGGAAGATGGAACATAGGCAACATTTGAATAAATAATGGTTGTGAATTTCCTAAAATTTATGAAAGAGATGAATCTTTCAGAAGTTATAATTCAGAAAAAGACTAAAAATAAATTTTAAAAAATTGTTTCTAAGCCATAGAACAAAAGAAGTGATAAGGTGAAAATCTTAAATTCCACTGAGGACAAGAAATTATAATTAGAACAGTTTAACTAGAAATAATTACCAAAAACATAAAAGAAAACATACAAATGTTTGAAAATAAAGGAATACATTTTTATGTGGGTTTTTTTGTAATAACTTTGCTAAGAGAGAATTCATATCTATATAATTCATACATTGTACAATTCAGTGGTTTTTGTTATAGTTGTGTAGCTATCATCACAATTTTAGAGCAGTTTTATCACTTCTGAAAGATAATCCACATCCTTTAGATATCACTTCCAATTTCCTGTTGCACCCCTCAGCCAAAAGCAATCACTAATATACTTTTGCTATTTATTTTTTTCTGGAAATGTCATACAAGTGAAATCATATAATATGTGATATTTTGTCACTGTTCTCTTTCACTCAGTATGTTTTTAAGGCTCATCCATGTTGTATGTATCACTACATCATTCTATTTTTTTGACAGAATTATATTCCATTGTATGGATATATCACTATGCATTCATCAATTCATAGACATTTGAGTTGTTTCTACCTTTTGGTTATTCTGAATAATGCTGCTGTGAACATGTGTTTATAGTTTTTTGCATGGGAAGGTTTTCATTTTCTTGGATATGTACTTAGGAGTGGAATTCCTGGGTAAAATGACAACTCTACCTTTAACTTTCTGAGGAAGTGCCAGATTGTTTTCCAAAGTGGCTGCATAATTTTGCATTCCCACTGGCAGTGTTTTGATTTCTCCTTATCCTTGCCAATACTTCTTATTACCTTACTTTTTGATTACAGTTTTCCTGGTGGGGGTGAAGGGGTATCTCACTGTGGTTTGGATTTGCATTTCTCTGATGATGAGCGATGTTGAACATCTTTTCTTGTGCTTTTAACCATTTATATATTTTCTTTGGAGAAATGTCCATTCAGATATTTTGCCCAGTTTTTACTTGTCTTTTTATTTTTAGGTTGTAAGACTTCCTTGTTCTAGATACAAGCCCATGATTAGATAATATGGTTTCCAAATATTTTCTCACATTCTGTGAGGTGTCATTCATTCTTAGTAGTGTCCTTTAAGGCATAATTTAAAATGATAAAATCCAACTTATCTTGTTTTTTCTTTTTTGCATGTGCTTTTGGTGTCATATCTAGGAATTCATTGTCATATCTATGGTCATAAATATTTATCCCTATGTTTCCTTCTAAGAGCTTTATAATTTTGGCTCTTGGTATTTATTTTGAGTTAATTTATGTATAAGTGAGAAAAGGGCTCAACTTCATTTTTTTTTCAAGTGGCTATCCGTTTCTCCAGTACAATTTGTTTTATAATGTTGTTTCCCCAAGGATATTGGCATCCTTTTTGAAAATCAATTGAGCAGAGAGACATGTGTTAATTTCTGTACTTGCAGTAATACTCCTTTTTTTATTTTTTATTTTTATTTATTTTTATTTTTTAAGATTTTATTTATCTATTTGAGAGAGAGAGAGAATGAGAGAGAGAGAAAACACATGAGATGGGGGGAGGGTCAGAGGGAGAAACAGACTCCCTGCCGAGCAGGGAGCCCGATGCGGGACTCGATCCAGGGACTCCAGGATCACGACCTGAGCGAAAGGCAGTCGCTTAACTAACTGATCCACCCAGGCGCCCTCCTTTTTTTTTTTTTTTTAAGATTTTATTTATTTCACAGAGACACAGAGAAGGAACAAAGGAGGGGGGAGGGGGAGAGGGAGAAGCAGGCTTCCCATGGAGCAGGGAGCCTGATGAGGGGCTTGATCCCAGGACCCTGGGATCATGACCTGAGCCCAAGGCAGGCGCTTAATGACTGAGCCACCCAGGCGCCCCTGCAGTTATATTCTTATGCCAGTACCACACAGTTGGGATTACTGTTGCTTTCTGATGAGTTTGAAAATGGAAAGAGGGAATCCTCCATTTTTGTTCTTTTTCAATATTGTTTTGTCTTTGTTAGGTTCCTTAAGTTTTCATATAAATTGTAGGATCTGCTGCCAATTTCTACAAAGAATTCACCTGCAATTCTGATAGGGATTGCATCGATTCTATTGATAAACTTTTGTGAATATTGCCATCTTAACAGTATTAACTCTTTGGATATATGAAGATGGATTTTCTTTTCATTTCTTAAGATCTCCTTTAATTTCTTTCAACAGTGTTTTCAAGATAATTCTGGCTATACTACCTTGATGAAAATGTAGAGAATCTGATACACTGCTGTAGAGAGTGTAACTGTATCATTTTGAAAAAAAACTGGCAGCATCTAATAAAGTTGAACACTTGCATATCTTATAGCCCACCAATTCTCTATATAAATATACCCAGATATACAACATAAGGGATGTGTAAAGTTCAAAGCAGAAAAAAATATTTGTAATAAACAAACTGGAAACAACACCAAAGTCCATTAAAATAGAATGGATAAATACATTGAGGTGCAGTCATAAATGAATATATCATAGAACAGTGACAAACACAAAATAAGACAACTGCTTTAGTTAACACTGTGGATAAATCTTAAAAACAAATGGTACAAATGACACAGACACAAAAGAATATATGCATAAGATTTCACTTAAGTGATGAGGAAATTTTATATGTAATAGGCGTAAGTATCAATGATGAAATAGCTTTTCGGTAACTAAATGTTGGTTAAATTTGTCATATTGTAAAGTATAAAATTAGATATCTATATCACAATATGTAAAAAAAAATTGAGAATTTAGGACCCAACCCATATCAGAAAAGCAAAAATTCAGGGGTGCCTGCCTGGCTCAGTTGGTAGAACATGTGTTTCTCAACGTCAGGGTAGTAAGTTCAAGCCCCACATTGGGCAAGGAACCTACTTAAAACACACACAAATTGAAAAGCTTAGAGAAAAATAAGAGAACCTCCTTATGATATTAGGAAAGGATTCATGAAAATATATACACATATGTACATATGCTTTATAAAATATAACAATGAAGAGAAGATGATAAACTTAATCACATCAATAGGAAACACTTATTTGGACAACAAAGAGTAAACAAAATGAAAAAAGGCCATGTACTATTAGGTACTTGTAATCCATATGACTGATAAACAATTTTATAGATTATATAAAGAACTTCCAGAAATCAATATGAAGAAGAAAAGATGGAAATCTGCAATTTATGGAGTGAACCCAAAAAGGGTGTGTGTGTGTGTGTGTGTGTGTGTGTGTGTGTGTGTGGTGTATATATATATATATATATATATATATAAATGGTCAACCTTACTAATAATCAGAACTGCGTATTAAAAAATATTCCTCACTCATTAGCTCATTAGACTCGCAAAATATAAAACCTGAAAACCTCAAGTTTTTACTTCTGTGTGGGAAAAGAACTTATACAATGCTGGTGGGAGTATACATTGGTATATTCAATGTGAAAATTAATTTGGAATTATTCAAAGTAGATGAAAGATATATATACATAGTAGTTCTGACTTTTGATGTTTTATTTGACATACTCTGAGATGTAGGCCCAAAGAGATACCTACAAGAGATTTTCATGCCAGTGTTTGCAACAGTGAAAAAAGAGAGATAACCAGAGTACCTCTTAGTAGAACAATATAAAAAGTGTGATGTAGTCCTATGGTAAAATACTACAGAGCAGTTATATTAATGAACTTTAGATCTATAGGGATTGATGTGGGTAAATTTTTAAAACTATGAAGTGAAAAATGGCAATATGATCCACTTGTAAATATTTTTAAAACCTTACAAAACAACAGATATTACCTTTGAAAACATACATTCTTAGTAAAAATAAAAAAAAATTCTTGGGAATGATACATGTCAACTTCTAGTTACTGGGACCTACATGTTGGGAGTCATCCTGTTTCCTCTTTTCCTCATGGCCAATATCATTTCTAGAGGGAAATCTTCTAGCTCTGCTTTAAAATATATTCATTACCCAACAACTTGTACCGTCCTCACTGGTCTGAGCCACCATCATCTGTTTCAATTTCTTCCTAATTCGTCTTTGTGAGTCCACTTCTCTTTCAGTCTATTTTTCACATCAGAGTGTTCCTTTTATTTATTTTTTTATCTTGAAGGGTTTTTTTATTTCAAAGACTTTATAGCATATGTTAAATGGACTTCATTTATTTTTATTTTTTAAATTTATTATGTTAAGTTACTAGGTGTTATATGCAAACAAAGAATCATGGAACACTACATCAAAAACTAATGATGTAATGTATGGTGACTAACATAAAAAAAGGAAGTAAAATGCTTCACTTGATTACACTCATCATCTAACTGTATTTCCTAACATCACCTTTGCTTGCTCTGCTGTGGTCCCAGCTTGTTCTCAAAATATGCAAGGTAGGGGTGCCTGGGTGGCTCAGTCAGTTAAGTGTCTGCCTTTGGCTCAGGTCATGATCCTTGGGTCCTGGGATCGAGCCCCATGTCAGGCTCCCTGCCCAGCCAGAGACTGATTCTCCCTCTCCCTGCCACTCCCCCTGCTTGTACTCTCTCTGTCAAATAAATAATCTTAAAACCAAAAACCAAAATCCAAAAAAAATAAAATATGCAAGATAAAATTTGGCCTTGGGGTTGTTTTTCTTTGTTTTTTTTTTGTTTTGGTTTTTGGTTTTTGGGTTTTTTTTGGTGAAACATTTAAGCTCTACTCTCTTAGGTAATTTTAATTATAGAATACAGTGTTATCAGTTGTATTCATCATGTTATATACATCAGATCATCACACCTTATTCATCTGGTGGCTGGAAGTTTGTACCCTTTCACCAACCTCTCACTATTTCCCCCCCACCAGTCGGTCCCTGGCAAGCTACTTTTCTACTATCTGTTTCTATAAGTCTGGCTTAATTTTTTTTTTTTTTAAAGGATTGCACGTACAAGTGACAGCATGCAGTTTTGTCTTTCTCTGTACTTTAAGTAGCATAATGCCCCCAAAGTTCATCTATATTGTTGCAAATGGTAGGATTTCCTTTTTTCTCATGGCCAAATTGTATTCCATTGTATATTTTATCCTTTCATCTTTTGATGAACGCTTAGGTCATTTCCATATCCTGGCTATGGTGAATAATGCAACGACCATGGGAGTGCAAATATCTCCTAGACATCCTGTTTTCATTTCCTTTGGATATATACCCAGAAGTAGGATTCTTGGATCATATGGTAGTTTTATTTTTAATTTTTGAAGGAAAGTCCATAATGTTTTTCATAGTAGTGCACCAATTTACATTCCCACCAATAGTACATGCAGTTTCCTTTTTCTCCACATCCTTACCAACACTTACCTCTTTTTGATGAAAACCATTCTATCAGGTGTGAGGTGATAGCTCACTGAGGTTTTGATTTGAATTTCCCTGACGATTAGTGATATTGAGCATGTTTTCACACGCTATTGGCCATTTGTAGATCTTGAGAAAAAATGTCTATTCAGTTTCTTTACACATTTTAAAATTGATTCCCCCCCCCAATTGAGTTGTGGGAGTTCTTTATATATTTTGGACATTAACCCTTTGTCAGACATATGATTTACAAATATTTTTTCCCATTTCTTAGGTTGCCTTTGCATATTTTTAATGGTTTCCTTTGCTGTGCAGAAGATTTTTAGCTTGATGTAGTCCAATTTATTGATGTTACTTTTGTTTTTGTTTTTAGTGTTAAATCCAAAAATTCACTGCCAAGACTGATGTCAAGGAGCTTACCTTTATGTTTTCTGTTAAGAGTTTTATGGTTTTAGGTCTTAAATTTAAGGCTTAAATCCCTTTTGAGTTGATTTTTATGTATGGTGTAAGAAAGTGGTCCAGTTTCATGCTTTTGTTTGTGGCTCTCCAATTTTCCCAACACCATTTATTTAGGATACCACCCTTTATCCATCGTATATTCTTGTCCCTTTTGTCATAAATCAATCGACCATATATGCATAGGTTTATTTCTGGGCTCTCTGTTCTGTTTCATTGATCTATGCATCTATTTTTTTATGCTGATACCATACTGTTTTGGTTATTATAATGTGTAATATATTTTGAAAGTATAACACTTCCAGCTCTGTTCTATTTCAAGATTGCTTTTGCTATTTGAGGTCTTTTATGGTTCCATAGAGATTTTAAAGATTGTTTCCTATTTCTGTGTAAATATGCCATTGGAATTTTGATAAACATTGCATTGAATCTGTAGATTACTTGGGGATGGTATGGGCATTTTAACAGTATTCATCCAATCCGTGAACACAAAATATTTTTGCACTTATTTGTGTTTTCATTTTCATCAATATCCAATAGTTCTCAGTGTACAGATCTTTCATTTCTTTGGTTAAATTTATTCCTAAGTATTTTTATTTTTTTATGCAATTGCCAATAGTTTTTCTTAATTTCTTTCTGATAGTTTGTTGTCAGTGTATGGAAATGCAACTGCTTTTTTTTAAAAATTTTATTTATTTGACAGAGCACAAGCAGAGGGGGAGAGAGGGAGAAGCAGGCTCCCTGCTGAGCAGGGAGCCCGGTGTGGGACTCAATCCCAGGACCCCGGGATCATGACCCAGGCCGAACGAAGGCAGCCGCTTAACTGACTGAGCCACCAAGGCGTCCCTGCAACTGCTTTTTGTATATTGATTTTTATATCCTGTTAAAATCATTTATAGTCTATATTTCATTATTTCTTCTCTGATCTTTATTTCCTTCCTTCTACTAACTTTCAGCTTAGTTTGGTCTTCTTTTTCTAGTGCCTTATAGTATAAAGTTAGATTTGAGAGCTTGCTTTTTTTTTTTTTAATGTAGGTGTTTTATTACTTTAAATTTCCCTCATAGAACTTTGCTATATAAATTTTGGATATGTTGTATTTCCATTTTCATTTGTCTGAAGGTATTTTTTGATTTCTCTTTTGATTCTTCTTTGATGCATTGGTCGGGGCCTGTTCTTTGGCAACAGCTACAGAAGCTGGAGAACCAGACATGTGTATCAGCTCCTCCTCAGGGAGATTTTGGTGATTTGGAGTGGGCTCACGTAAGAAAGCAGAGGTGGTATCTGCTGGCTTCCCTGTTCTCTAGGGAGGATTGCAGTCAGTCCCTAGCAGCATGTTGATTAGAGGACTGACCCTCAAGCAGCAGCTTTTAAAATATGCAAATAGGCCTCTTTCAGGGAAAGGCCAGGAGGTAGGTATTTTTGTCTGCTCTTTCTATACTGAGCCTGGGTGGGATAGCTACAGTGAGCCCTGCTCAGCCCCTCAAGAGCTATTTCTTTGCTGTGGTCTTCTGGGTCTTATAGATGTAATTTTGTTGGTTTTCAGAGCTAGGTGTTCTTGGTCCTATCCTTCAGGTAATCTGTAAATTGTACACTTGAGCACTTAATAGATCATGGGTATGTCTTCAATATACCTGATGTTTAGACATATTAAAAACATGCAGAAACGTGTTTAAAAAGTCCTCAAATCTTCCTTGTTTTTTCATTGCTGTTACATTTTTTTCCCTCTCTCTCCTCATATTCTCAGGTGCCCATCCTGACAGTATTCATTCTTTCAATAATGTCATTTGTATTTCTTGGGGTGGACTGATGGTCACCTTCTTGAGGGCAGGGGTCATGCCTTTTTGATTTTATCCTCATTCATATAAAATGTTCCTGGTGTATATAAAAGAATAAATATTTGTGTAAATAGTTGAATAAACTACTGCAAGGTGTTCTGTCATCTTTGTGACAGTCTTGGAGGATAGTGTATTAGAATCATATTAGGTAGATTTTGAGGGCCTATAGTATCTCTCTGCTAAAAAGAGAAGCTCCCCAAATGCTGGAATTTCAGACACTATAATGGGGAATATCACAGAGTTTATGGGACTAAAGAACACTGGGTGATCATATATCACACCAATTAGGTTACCATTAACTTTATTCACATGGATAGTTTTTCCTGATAAAGGTAGAGGTATAACTAGTTGATGCCAAATCTGCATAGATTGCTCACAGACTAGTTAAGATATTTACATATTTGGATTTTTGCCAGGTCATTTTCCCCCTCTAAATCCAAAGTAGATTTCCCATCCCTTAAAAAAAAAAAAAAAAAAGTTCAGAGTAAGTGAATCTGGAGTTGATGCATTGCTATATTATTTTAGTAGAATTTAGTGTGTCTGTAAAATGCATTTCCATTAGTGGCATCTGATGATAGCATTCATCTATTTGAGAGGTGTGATAATCCTTAAAGTGAGGGCCGTTCTACACTCAGCTGTTTTTCTATGTGTGATGACTGTAAGCTGCTTTGATCTTTTAGAGAAGTGACAGAATTCTTCTGGCCATAGAAGAGAGGCCACTATTGAGATTGGCAGACCTTCTTTCTCTTTTATTTTTGTCTGCATATTTATTTCTCCCTTTTTTTTCCTTTTTGTGCACTGAAAGAACATTTTCTGAAGCAGTGGGATCAAGGAGCTTCATTTCCATCCTTAATGAAGTTATGCTGTATAGTTTCTCAGGAAATCACTGGAGGTTTTATAAACTTTGCTTTTTAATTCAGATTTATGTAACATACTCAACTTACTGTCTGACCTAAAAATTGAAATATGAGAATATCATTGTTTGAGCAAATATACTATAAATCAGGGCTAATATCCCCCCCTTGCCTAAATTCTTTGGAGGAGGGGAACAAAGAATGACTTATAAATTATAAACTTCTAGTTATTTTGTGTGCTCCAGGCTTATTTGGAAAAAAAAATTTCATTTTATAAATGGCTTATGCCCTTGGCTATTTTACTGATGTGACTGTGATAATTTAGAAAGGAATGTTACAGTAGTAGGAAGGATAAGATAATAGTAATAGTTCACCACAGCCAATGCCTGAAAGAATTCTGTCCTTGAAAATTGCCACCCATCAGTTAATGAGCATTTGGTACATTAGCAGGTGCTGTGCTATATGCTTTATATATATGGCTTCAAATAATCCTTAAATACAGAAAGCATTTTAAGGATTGTATATGTGCTGTTGTCATTTTAAAGATGAAATTCAGGGGAAGTTAAATAACTTGTCAAAGGTTTTAAAATAAGTAACAAAGCCTTTATTCAAATCCATTTTTCTTGACTCCAAAGCCCACTCTTTTAATACTACAAGATATCACCTTCTTTTATTTCCACTCACTTTCACTGTCTTGATAATGGATTATAGAAAACTCTACATATTCTGTTTTATGAGTATGAAAGAGATTTATCTTACCTTTTATATAAAATCTATGGTGACCTATATTCTTTGCAAGAGAATTTGTTCTCAAATGATTATATAATGTCACCAAAAAAAAAAAAAAATAGGTGGTTTGGAAAATTGTTAGCTCACTAATTGATTATGTTAGTATCCTTCAGAAGATTGGTTTCTTCACAACTTAGACAAGGAAAAAATGCTTTGAAAGAGAAGTTGAGATACTGTTTCTAAAATCACAATTATTTTGTTTTGGGTTTGCTCAATGGTTTTTGGTGGTCAAATACTCTGGAAATGAAAGAATACCATTTTTAGATTCTCTCACTTCATATGAGAATTCTTCTTTGCATCATGGGAAATGGACATGATTGGTATTTGAAAATGTGTTGTTCTCAATAACAAGTAAAAGTCTGAACAACTTTAAACATCTACCATAGGATTGTACTAGATCACGGTATTGCTGAGGGGGAAAAAAATTCCCTTTAAACCAAAAATGTGTTAGACAAACTATGTATCCTGACTCTGATATTCTTATCTTTTAATAAATTCTATAAGAGTAAAAGACCATTTTTAGCTCGTAAAATCGATCCGAACCAAAATGATCTCTAAACAGATTGAGTTTTATAGTGTGAAACTGTTGCTCACTGGTAGCATCATTTGAAGGGTGCTTAAAGGCCTCATATGTTTCTACACCTATTAAAATTCACAAAAGTTCTCTTTTACACTGTTAATTTGTGTTGAATATTTGATAATTATCTTAAAATTACACTAAGTCAAACCAAGGTAAGATCCTTCATTTGATTATTAATTAAATGCCTCTATTAATTGACTTCATTTAGATTTTAAATTCAGTGGTACTTTTGAAAAACCTGAGGCAGTTCATAGTAAAAACACACAAATAAAAAAGACTCCTTCGTTACATGTGTCGATAGTAGTAGCATCTTTGAATAACGGACAAGAGGTAGCCAGACAAGTAGTTATGGAGGATAATTGTTGACTCCAAAGAGCAGACTTCAAATACATATTTTTCTCTGGGGGAAGATAATTAAAAAAAATACAGTCAGGAAGGCATTATGCCCATCAAAACCCACCTTACCACCACAGTAGTAGAACATAGAGACTGAGAAAAGCAGGAAGTCACTAGACTGCGAAAATAGAGGCTATTCCCATTTAGTGAGCAACTGATAACAGATAACTTATAAATTAGATTGAAGGAACTAACATCTTTTTATCAATATCATTGGTAAAGATTCTACTTTAATTTAAATTCTAATTTAATTTAAGTCATGGCATTTGCAACGATAGATAATGTTTTACAATTTAAATTCAGACACATACACAGATGATTGTAATGTGTGTGACAAAATACTATAACATATGCTGGGTGCTATGGTAGAAGAGAGACAGGCATAAGCCAATCTGATGGAAGTGTGGGGTAATAGAGAAATCTTTCTGGAAGAAGCAATGCCTGCAATAGATCTTGAGGACTGAGTAGCATTTATTTAGACAAAAGAATGTTTTTCAGACAAAGGGAATATTGTGTGTAAAGGGAATGAAAGAGCATGGTGCATTCAGAAAAGTGAAAGTTGTTCAGAATGGTGGGAATTTTGAATGAAGAAGATTGGGAAGGTAGGATGCTAAGGGAAGATATGAAGCTAGGGAAGTAGACAAGAGCAGATTTGGAAGGACATTGAGTGCTGTGTTAATGTTGTTGTTGTTTCCCGAGTGTGATGTCATGTTATTAAAGAATTTTGAACAGGGAAATGTTGTAATTATATTTTCCATTTTAGAATTTTTTTCCCAGAGGCATTGAGAAGAATGGCTTGAACAAGCTATGTCTGAGAAGAAATCTTTTGACTATCTTGAAAAAGTTTTTAATGAAATGAAATCCTGAAGATTAGGAAGAGGCAGGAGAGAGCTGGAGATAGAATGGAGGAAAAAGAAATGTTAAAATGGCAATGTAAAAGGCAATTGGCTGGATATTGAGGATAGGGGTAAAAAAGAATGTTGGAAAACATGGTGGACAATAGTGGTGCTCACTCAAAAAGCTAATGTGGGAAGGGAGCTATTTGGGCACAGGGAATGATGGATTTAATTTTAAAGATGTTGACTTGAATTGCTATGGCATATCCACATGTGGATGTCCAGTATGGAACCTGCAGATACTGTATTCATGAGTGAGAGCTCACAGAAAATATAGATTTTTGGAGATGCTTCATGGGTATGAAGTATATCACTCAGACAAATGAGAAAATGCAAAGGTTGTTGGCAAAACTTGGTAAACATAAGGAGTGGGCTGGAGGAAGAAAATGTTGGGAGTATCACTAAAAGACTACATGGAAATTTGACTGCAACTACCAGAACGCTCTCTGTCTCCAGAATTCACATATAATGCACTTTTAATTCATCAGTTTCAAACTAAAGGAACAAGAGCTGAAAGTAAATTGATTGGTCATGAGTCACCAAGTATCTCAGTGTTAGAACTATATTAACATTCTGGGTATATTAGCCAGATTTTCAGGACTAGCAGATGTTGCTTGGAGAAAGGACATGGGGGGAGAGATGAACACCAGGTGAAGGGCCCATAAAAGCACTTTTGAAAGATGAACAACAGGAGTTGGTAATAATTTAAGGAACAAAAAAAGGGGGGGGACAGAAGGCCTGGGGCCTAAAAGCAGTAAAATGACTTGATTTCTCATTGCCTTAGTGCAGCAAAGAGAATTCTGGTGTTCTAACACTATACTCTGGCTCCTTGGTAGCAAACCACAGCCAAAGACATTTAAAGTTTTGTCTGGGGAAAAAAATGGGAAAAAAAATTATATGTAAGAAGAAAATTATGGTAATATGCCTAAGGTCTTAAATCTTTTGAAGTCTTATAAAATTGATGTATTAACTAATGTGGTTTCCAAGTAATAGACAGATGGAAAGGTTTCAAATTATGGCTATAAACCAGATCAGCAATACATTATTCTAAATATTGAGGCTCAGTAAGTTATGAAATATGTTTATAAATATAAAATAGTAATTAAGAAATAATAAAACAAGAGATAGGGCCAAATGCTAAATATAGAAATCTCAAAGCAATAATATCATCTAGGTTTCCCCAAATGTGATTTATGAGCAAAGAGCTAGCATCTACACTCTATGTCTGGCCATGAGTCAGCAATGACTTTCTTTTAACAGGGCCATGTCCTTGGTCTGGATTATTGGGGAAACCGACATGCTCCTTCTCTTGAAATTTTAAATAGATAAGCCTCAGTCTACCTATTCAGGAAATTTAGATCATTAAAAACCTTAGAAATTTATATTTTGGCAGTTCTCAGCAGTTGTCTCAAATATGTTCAAGGAGATATCTCAGTCATTAGTATGGTTAGTTACCTTGTGGTGCTACTGATACTCCACTTATATCCTGACTGGACCCCCATCACTGTGTGTCTCTACATTTGCCAGACATTGCAGGGAACTTACATCGTCTCCAGAGTTCTGCAGTCTGAGGCTGTGCAGCATTGCCAATCTTGTCACTTTCATGTTCTCATGGCATACAAAAAGTGATCACTGGACAGCATGAATTTCTCTTATGAAAGAGAGAGAGATGGCTCTCATTCTTTGTCATATCCTGTTAGAGGGTACTAAACAGCACTTTTGGGTACCAAGGTCCATTTGGAATGTTCACTCATTCCAGGTAAGATGCTTGCTATTGAATATGAAATAGCAAAAATAGTGGGCCTTAGTAGAGCAGTCAGAGCCTAATTCCAATAATGAGAACACAAGTACAAAACTACAATTGTGGAAAGGATTCTAAAAGAAGAGGCTCTTATGACATTTGAAGAATCTGTTAAAAACTAGGTAAAGTGGGGATGAGTAGTGTGGGAATGAGGGGTCAACTATTCCAGCCAAAGGAGATAGCCAAAGACCGTGGCAGTTGGATCGTAGAGTTCTCAGCATCTAGACAGCCAAGGTGACTAAAGTACAGAGAGTAAGGAAGAGTATGGTACATTTTGGTGCTGGAGAAGGCTGTAAGAACCAGAACATGCCTTTTGAAGATCTGATATCTTCATTCCAAGAGTAAAGCATTGTGAACTGGGGGTGAGTGAGATAAGCATCCTTATCACAGTTGTGGGCTGCTGTAGAGAGTTTATTAAAGAGAGGAAGGACTTATTTTAACTGAAATAAGACTTTTATGTTTTATATAGAGCCTACCTCTTCTCTTTCCTCCTTACTCACATTCTCCATTGGATTGAACAATGAGTCTAAGGAGATAGCTGTGCTTGGTAAATCTAAGAAACAACTGTATTATAGCCAGATTTGTTTCTTTCCCCTGATAACAATGGATTTCTGATTGGATGTACCTTTTTGTGCCTGGCTTTCCAGGAAGCACCTCATGAAAATTAACTTTGGTTAGGACTGTCCCAGCAATTTACCAAAGATGCTGAGCCATTTCTAAGCCACAATACATTAAATTCCAGCTGGGATCCCCACTCTTAGAATAGAGAATATGCATCTTCTTCAGTGCTCTGCGTTTAGTGTCCTTAAAATCTCCTGTATTAATCTGGTTCTCTGGTCAGAATATAGTTCTTTTGATTTTATTACTTTATAATTTCATCCCATAAACTGGGATCCATGATTCAAATAGAGTAGTCTTTTCATTGAATTGGAAACAGCTAAACCAGTATATATGTTTTATGGTTTCAAATATCCTATCTGGTTAACAACCAACTATAAAATTTAAAGGCAGAAAAGCATAGTGATTTCAATTGATATTAGATAGATGTGGGTACAAATTCTAGTTCAGGTGCTTAAAGCTCTGAAATCTTAGTTTTTTAAATAAGTCTCCTCATGTGATAGGTGGTTGTACCATAGTTGGAAGTATACAATAAAATAGTACATATAAAGTGTTTAGCAAAGCACCTGGCATATCACATCCAAAAATTATGATTATTGCTATATCATCATTATTAATCAAGTACAATGGTGAATAGTACAGTATGATAAAGATAAATAATTGTCCACCACATCTTTTTTTCCTTGTTATTTAGTAAAGACTTTATGCCTAATGGATATTAGTAATATCTTCCCTTAATAAGCAGCACATAAGATTATTTTTTACAAGGCTTCATAAAAATGGAAAACTTAAGTTTTGCATTCTAGTCCAAAAGCATATGGGAAAAACAGTTTCAGAAGCTTTAAATATTAACAAGAGGAACACAGCATAATGATACAGGGAAAAAGTGCGAGCATGAATGCTCAGAATTGCTTTTAGTGGGAAAAAGCAGCCAGCATTTGTTGAGAGCTAAAGATTTTTTTTTTTTTAAATAGATCCGAGTTTAATTGGCAGGACTTGGCATCATTTACAGGAAAATGTTTTATTTATTTCAGTTTAAATATATTTCAAACACTATTTTAAAATACAATTCTGCCAAGTGATAGGGCAGCTGTTAAGCAGTTCAGGATTTAATGCCCTAGTTAGCCTTTCACCTTCGAGGCCCTTGATCTTGTAATTAAGTTCATACATTAAATGAGTTTTGTGGAATAAGGGAGCCTCGAGTGGAAGATGAACATTGCCTACCAGGAAGCCATTTTGGATAATTGGCAGCTTCAGCTTGAAAGCCACTTGGAGTGGAGATGAATGGGTGTTGCAAGTTTACATAGGCATCAGCAAAAACAAATACCGGTGATAAACTTGAACTCTTCCTGTTGTAGGTCAGAGCCAACCTGAGGCAAAATTATAAAGTAGTGAAGAATATTTCCCTTGAGATTCCATTTCCATCAGTGTGTTTCCTTCCTCTTTCCCTTCTACTCTCAGGGAGAATGGAAATGCACACATCTGTGAGATGTCCTTTCTCATTGGGGATCCCCTACCATAATACCATACTGCAGATTTAACTATACTCCATACATAATTACAATTCTGTGTCATGGAAATTCATGACTTTTTGCCTTTCCTTGTGCTGTTACCTGTGCTTAAAATGCTAGTTCCTGGCCCCCCAACTAAGGCCTTCTGGTCAACATACTATTTATCTTTTAAAACTGAAACAGGAATATTCTCCAGGCAGACATTCCAGGTAGAATTAGACACTACAGGCAGAACTCCCTCATCCTTGTCCCCTCTGTACCCTGAACAGGCTTCTATTATAGTATCAGGATATTAAATGAGATGCCTAATATGGCACATGAGCTCTAAATTTCAGCAACTTAACTAAGCCTGTATCTTCCTCTCTTCTGTGTCTGGTGCACTTGATGGGGGACATTCCTCCACAAGGTCAGTCAGTCAGGGACTTGATCTGAAAAAGGCTCTACCATCCTATGATGGTGCCATATTTACACTTGGCTTCCAGGATTACCTGGATAGAAAAAGAAAAGGTGGAAAACTCACACCCACTTCTAAATGCCCGGGGCCAAAGTGACAAAATTGCTTTTGTTTCCGACTTATTGGCCAGAATTGGCCTAACAAGGTTTACAAATTAGGACAAGTTAAGGCAAGACAGTCTAACTACAAGGAGGCTGGGAGATGGCAGGAGTACAAGTATACTGCTGGGTGGGCATTAATTTTTCACATATAACCTGTAACAAGTTAGTTCTTTTGTTTACCTGGCTTTTTCTACAACTCACAATATTCTCAAGGACCGGAAATTTGTTCTCGCACAATGTTCAAATATTGTGCACTGACAATGAATTCATGTTAGAAAATATGTTGGCCCATAAGGAAAGAGGTAGAAGGGAAGAAAACACTTTACACACATGAGCTCATTAAATTCTTACAGAAATGTAAGGCAGTATTGCTGTCTTCATTTTACAGATAGAACATGAAGGCTCAGATTATTTAAATGAATTATCACAAAGTTGGAATTCCAACTCAGGCTGACTCTTAAGTATATGCTACATTTAAATTTTTGAAATGTCGCATTTCAAAAGGAGATAACTGAAAAGACTGAAACAGAAAGGAATGAATTTCTCATGTGAAGTTCTCATGGCTTAATTTACTCTCTAAGTAGGAGAAAGTTTGCTATGTGTGACAGAACATTTTGGGAAGCTTTGAATCATAAAAATCAATGTGACCCTGACCAGGGTTCAAAAGCTCTAGTAGATTCCATGTTTAGTGTTCTGACAATCTGACCTTTTGATCCATCTGATAGTGAATACAGTCTCATGGGGTTTTGGAGAAGATAAAAGATACGAAATATGAGGTTTATAAAGTGACTTGGATCATGTCTGGTACAAAGCAAACACCCCAAATTGTTGGTTCTGTGCCTGTCTGACTCCCACCCCTTCTTGGCTGAATAGACCTTTTGCTCATTCTGCAAAGCAAGTATTACTCTGAGAGACACATACAGAAATACCAGAGATGTCTGTTTTGTTTGAATGGAAGTATTAGGATAGAATTTTAGGTTTGAAGGACTTTAGTTTATCTAGAGAGACCTGTCAGTTTACTGATTTAAAAAAAAAAAAAAAAAGAGGTCCTAAGAAGTGGCTTCAAGTTCACAAATGTGGCAGTGGCAAGAGTAGTCCAGCCTCCTAAGTCAGCATGCCTCCATTCTCTGAGCAGTGAGCAGGTGCTCAGTGATCTAGACCTGTCAGTGATTGATCAGTTAAGAATATTAACTTCTATTTGGCTGTGTATGTCTTAGGGGCAGTTGGAGTCTCTGGGAGTTGGGGAGGAGAAAGAATCTTACTGAAGTAGTTTCAACCTATTTGGTTCCTATCTTTAGAAAAATATTCCTTCAGCCAGTATTTTCAATAGGATAATTGCATTGTATTCATAACCAATTCGAGCTCTTTTCAGCAACTGTTTCTTTCCCATGTGAGAAGCATGGTGAGCATTTCCATTCCATCTTGAAATAATATTTTCATTTTCAACTCTAAACATAGTAACTAGGGTAAAGACTTAATCTAAACTTAGCTGCTAATAGCCTAGGCTGTTAAATTTGTCATTACAATAATTCTTTTTTTCCTGAGTGCTAAACTATTGCAGTCAGATGAAACAGTCTTTTGTTAGCAACTAAAGCTATTGCTTTTAGCCATGTAATTTGCAGAAAACAAAGGGGGCAGCACATCATATTTTACCTTTTTTTTTTTTTCTAGATGACACAGCCAGTGTGTTGCATGAACACTTTCCAGTTAAAGGGAAAGGTGGAGAGAGGGTAGAGTTGGCAGAAATTACAGTAGGTGATGGGGTTTATAACCAGGAGCCTCTACATTTATTTCCAAGGGGATTGTTACCCTTGTGAGGAGGAGGGCATGATATAGTGCATGTTCTATCACTCACCATCACGCAGCAGAAAAGTAAAAGACATCCTTGATGTTATTTTCTGATGTACTCTACCCTCTAAATGTGAGTCCAGAGTCACAGTTATCTTTAATCATAATGCTTTCTCCCACTTCCCTAAACTTGTGTACGTTAAAAAAAAAAAAAAAAAGTACAATCACAAACATCACCAGAAAGTCAGATAATTTAGGAGGGTATCTAATTGGTACCCTTAATCTGTTGCAGGATCACACTTAAGTCACCCCATTAAGTGATACTTAAACTAAATAGCTCTCACCTCTTGTGATAAGAGAGTCTAGATCTTCTCATGGGGAGCATTCAAATGTTCAAAATGTCTCTGTAGAGGTTTGGTTAACTAAATTTCTGTGTGAAAGATTATGTAAGGTGGTTCTGAGGGTCTAAGACTGCTTCTAGGCTATACACTCTTTGAGATTACTTTTGAATTAGCACTGAGGATGGGCATAACTTATCATTTGTGATTTCTTAGCCCTATCTGGTACATTTACACTATACTTTCCACATCAAACCCCATATAATATGAAGGACTCATTCTTCCATAGCTGTCCTTCCTTCCTGATGGCCTTGAGTTCCTTAGTCTATCATTAAAATTATTCTCTCTCTCCTCCATCCTCTCTCTGATAGACACAGAGATGTGCTATCCAGATATCCTTCACCGAAAGACTTGACGGCCCATGTAGGAAATGCTGTCACCTGCAGCCTCTGGCTCAGCAACCTCAGAGTTGGCCCTGACTACAGAATCACCTTGCCTGAAGATCACCTCTGCCAGGGCGGCCCATATCCATTGACTGAGCAAGGCAAGAGTATCAAAGTTACCCAGCCATTTCTACCTGCTGTGGTCACATAGGAAACCACAGATGATTGCTCCAGAGCTCCCCAGCAGGTTGACCAAACATTTTCGTGTGTCTGTACTTGAGATGAATGCCTCTCTTTGCTGAATCCTCTATCTTCTCTTTTCCTTTCACCGGTGCTGATTGCTAATAAACATCTTTCTCTTTAAACTTCATCTTAGCGTCTGCCCCTAGAGAACTTAACTTCCCATACTCCTAACTTAACTCTCCACCCTACATGTCTGATTAAGCCTCACCATGAAAAACCCAACAAGTTTTGCCTGCCCTCAAGTAGATCAGTGGATCTAGAGAAAAATGTGGAACCATGCAGATTCATTTAAAATTCATGATCACCAATCTCCAAAGGGCACTCACCCCTGCCAATTTATCCTAACATGCTTCTGTGGAGTGTGTTCTCTGTGATTCTCCATGTTGTCTATTTCTCCTCTAGTATCAGAACACCATCACCTTTCTCTTCACAGTTTAGTGAGAAAGATCTAGAGTAGCTCACTTTATAGTTTGGTGAGAAAGAAATAATGCATCTGGCAATGCCTTTATCTTCCTGCCACCAAGTGTATAAAACTATCTACATCCAGAGCCATGCTCTCTCCTTTCTCTTTGGTTAGAGAAGTGTCCCCTTCCTCATCTACATCCTTTTGCTCTTTATCTCATGCAATCTTGCCTTATTATTAAGGATTTTGTTTCTAGAATGTTACTCTTTCTCTGCCAACATCTGTTTTCTCTGCTCTGTGATTCTTATAGGTATAACAATACAGATATTAGAAGCAGACTAGCATAGTGAGGGACAATTCACAGTAGAGATTAAAGTCATAAACTCTGAAGTCAGACTGCTTCGCTAGACTAGGGTTCACTAGGTGAAGCATATTGTCATGCCTTACTTCCCTCATCTATAAAATGGGGATAGTAATAGTACTTCATAAGGATTTTGTGAGAATTTGTCAATCAGGGAATGCATTTAGAAAAGCACCTTAGACATAGGTAATCAGAAAGTAAATAGAATGACTAATAGTATTTATGTCTTTCATCTCAGATAATGTGCAAACAAACCAAAAAGCTCTTTTTTAGATCCTACTCTCTCTGTTCTTCACATAAAAATTAATAAATTATTCTATCTCCACTTCCTCATGCCCCATTCTTTCCTTAGTGTTCTCTCTGGTTGAGCCTCATTCTGCACCTCCTCATTCTCCACCCCTTGAGGAGTCATCTTTGGAAAGCTACCAATCCACCTCACCAAATCTAATGGCATTTTTCTGGGGCTTTACCTCTCAGCAAGTTTTGACATAGTGACCACAGCATGCTTCCTCAAACACTATTTTTTCTTACTACTCTGATACCATAACTACCTGGTTTTCTTTTTAACTCACTTGATGGTACCTTTTCTGGTTCCTTTGCAATCTCTTTTTCTGTTCAGGCTTTAACTATCGGTTTTCCTCTTGGCTTACTACTAGAACCTTCTACTTTTTCCCTAATTACACTATTTTTCCTAGGTTATCTTGTCTGTCCTAGTGTTCTATCATTCTGTGGGCTATAGGCTTCCCAATTAAAAAAATCCCTGCCCTGGCCTGTTCCTCAGTTACAAATATGTATATCCGACCATTTACTTATTACCGCCACTGGGATGGCCAAAACAAACTTTTCATCTTCCTCTCTGCCGAAACTTGTCTCTCCTCTGGTCTTCTCCATAATAGCAAATGGTAACATCTAGTTATTCAAGACCCAAACAAAAGAATCTTAGTGATATTTTTTCTTTTATCACACTTACATCTAATCTATCAACAAATTCTATGTTTCTAAAGTATATCTCCAAACAGCCCACGTCTTTCCCTATCTATCACTTCCTTTCAAGGTGTGATCTTACTTGCCTAGGAATCCTGAAAAGGCCTCCCCACTGGTCTTCCTGTTTCCACCCCTGTCACATTAAAATTCATTGTCAAGTAAGCAATCATAAATTTAATTAATTTAAACTCAATTAGTCAACATATGGTACTTCATAAGTTTTTTTTAATGTAAATTATGTCCCTTCCTTTCTTAAAATGCTCTAGTGACTTCCTATCCTAGCAAGAATAAAATCCAAACTTCTTACCTTCCTTCAAAATCTTCTGCCCTGTACTCTTCTTCAGACATGTTGTCATATTGATCTTTTTCTTGAATATGGAATAGCCTTACTTTATGGTCCTTGTACTTTTCTTTCTTCATGGAGCACCCTTCTCCAGATCTTTCCATAGCTAACAGTTGCTCATCATTTAGTTTTCACCTTAAACATTACCTGTTTAGTGAAGCTTTCCCTGACCACCTATTCTGATGGTCCCCTGCTCATTGTCAACATGGATCACGCTATTCTTTTTATTTCACTTCTAATGTTTATCTTCATCTGAGATACAGGGTTCTTGCTTGTCTTGTATACCAGTTTATGCCTGGCACATGCTAAGGCCACAAAAACATTTTTCAAATGAATCAACTCTAGTCCTTCCATGCCTTAGGCCTGATTTTCACTGCAGCTCATTTCACCTTTCCCTGTCTTGATAGCATTGCTTAGTTTTTTTTTTTTTTTATTAACACATGTATTATTTGTTTCAGCAGTACAGGTCTGTGATTCATCAGTCTTAGACAATTCATAACGCACACCATAGTACATACCCTCCCTAATGTCCATCACCCAGCAACCCCATCCCTCCCACCCCCCCTCCACTCCAGCAACCCTCAGTTTGTTTCCTGAGATTAAGAGTCTCTTATGGTTTGTCTCCCTCTCTGGTTTTGTCTTGTTTGCTTTGGGAAGGGAGGGGAAAAATGCTTAGTTCTTTTTTTTAAGTCTTTGATACTTAATTTTTTTTTTTCTGGTACAATCTTAGCATTTCATGGTTCATAGTCTCCCTTTTAACATGGTCATGGTTTTTTCCATAAGCAACTCTCCTGTTTCGCTCTGGTTTTGAGGCTTTTCTTACAAGGACCCTTTTGTAGGTGGCACTCCAGCAAGTTAGCCCTTTCTTAGGGAGCCAGAACTTAAGGTAATAGCTCTCATCTTACAGTTCCACGGAGCATTATAATATCAAGACCTCTCAGGGGTTGCTACCAGGATGTCCAACAAGTTAGTTAATGAGAGGGGATGCTGTCTTCTTCCTCCTAGTTTTTAACTAAAACAGTGTTTATGTTTTGAGAGTCTACATATTCCTGTTTTAAAAAATTTTTTTTGTTTAGAAAATCATTATCTAGGTGCATTCCTTTCAATGTTCCTATGACTGAAGTATTTGCAGTATATCCTAAAATGTCATTATTTATTCTCAAACACTTTATTTCTTAGTATAACTTTACCATAGGTTTGTTTAATAATTACCTGGCCAAATGAATATTTGCTGCTCAACAGCATTTAAAAGAAATTTATCATTTGTATTTATATTCAAAGAAATCAACTGAGCAAAAAAACTTTACCACATTTGTGACCTGTTTATAGATTTCATTAACCATTAAATCAGGTCCTTGCTCCTAGTTAATTTCATGTATATCATACACATGGAGTTCAGGCTCTATCTGCTCAAGAGTACAGGGTAAGTAGTCCAACCTTGATTCTCTAGGGAATCAGAGGACCCACATAGCAGTCTTCTCTTCTCCAAAGCTTCTCTCTTTAATGTTCGTGCTCCTTGTGTGAGTTCCTTGGCAATTCTGTTAATTGTGAACACCCCGAGAACCTTTGTGTGTTTACTCAGTGCTTAGTCATGACAGTACACTTGTTTATTTACCCTTAAAACCTGGAAAGCACATTACTCTCTGCTTCTACAACTGTGGTGCTGTCCAGCCACTATGGTTTTCTAAGTGAGAGATCAGCTCATCTCCCTGTGGAAAACAACCATTTTCCCTGTTAATGGGATAGATAATTCATTTGCCCTGTATGTTTCTGGCAGGAAAGATTAGCTCCTGTGGAAGAAACATGAAAGCAAGTCCTCCAGGGAAAACCAAACAGATGCTTTCCCAGTTATCATTTTAACTGTTGGCTCAAGCAGACCCTCACTCATAACCTAATTGTACTGATAACAATAATAATTATCATAAAAATAAATTCTTGATGATTCAGTATGCCAGGCAATATGCTATGTATGTTACATACATTACTTCATTTCATTCTCAAACAACCCTCTGAGGACATGACATTATTATCAACCTTATTTTGCACATTAAGATTATAAACAGGGTTAAGTGACTTGGCCCTGATCACACAATTGGTAAAATTTAGAGCCAGGATTCTAATACAGATGGTGGCTCCACAGTCCACACACTTCTCAAAAATTCTCTCTTGGAGTGCATTCCTTTTGACAATGTCCTGAGCCTTCCCTTCCTGCAGGTCTATGGTTCATATGTCTTCAAGTGTTATTTTAAATTCTTTCCTGTATGTTCATTGTGGGTCAATTTTTCTTTGTAAATAGAGAATCCAGATGAGACTTACAGGACAGTGGTGCTCTGAATGATGTAGAATGTTGGTTTTTTTGGATCACAGTTAATCACAGGAAATATTTATTGACCACATGCCAAGCATGCACAGATTCTTCCAACAATGTTGGAAGTAAATGTTGTTATATTCATTTTAAAAATTAGGAAATTAGGCCTAGAGAGGTTAAGTGATTTATTCAAGCTCACAAAGGTAGTAGGTACAAATGAAATTTTTAAATATGTCTGTTCATATCCTAAGTTCATATTCTACTATATTAGACAGGGGTATCTGGAAAAGATGTCACTGAAGAAAGATCTGAAATTATGGAAAATCCAGTAGATGGAATCTAGAAATAGCAAAAATAACAATAATGTCAGTAGCATCCAAGGATATTGTGGGGAGAACAGGTATCTACTGCTTTTCTGGGAAAGGTGACAGTCCTAACTTTGTTTCCTGCTATTTGGCTGGCTAGTGATGGTTAGTGAGGACACCTTACCATGTCTATTTGTGGGTATTTTTCTTTTACTTATTGTTTCCATAATATAATGCATCTTACTGAATCCTCATAAGGATGTTTACAAAATACAAAGTCTGTCCTTCAGTTCCCTAAATATATGAGGCTCAATTGCAGGATTTTCACAGGATACAAAGCATGGCACAGAAATTAACGTAAGTGCTTTGGAGCCAGGAGTATCCAAAGTTAAAATTCTGCTTCCTCTTTATGCGTAACCCAAGACAGGATACTTGATGCCTTAGAGTCTCAAATTTCTCATTTGTAAAATATGATTAGCCATCAGGAAAATTCAAATCAAAACCGCATTGAGGTACCACCTTACACCAGTCAGAATGGCAAAAATTGACAAGGCAAGAAACAACAAATGTTGGAGAAGTTGTGGAAAAAGAGGAACCCTCTTACACTGTTGGTGGGAATGCAAGTTGGTACAGCCACTTTGGAAAACAGTGTGGAGGTTCCTCAAAAAATTAAACATAGAGCTACCTTATGACCCAGCAATTGCACTACTGGGTATTTACCCCAAAGACACAGATGTAGGGAAAAGAAAGGCCATATGCACCTCAATGTTCATAGCAGCAATGTCCACAATAGCCAAACTGTGGAAAGAGCTGAGATGCCCTTCAATAGACGAATGGATAAAGATGTGGTCCATAGATACAATGGAATATGACTCAGCCATCAGAAAGGATGAATACCCAACTTTTGCATCATCATGGATGGGACTGGAGGAGATGATGCTAAGTGACATAAGTCCAGCAGAGAAAGTCAATCATCACGTGGTTTCACTTATTTGTGGAACATAAGGAACAGCATGGAGGACGTTAGGAGAAGGAAGGGAAAAATGAAGGGGGGAAATCAGAGGGGGGAGACGAACCATAAGAGACTATGGACCCTGAGAAACAAACAGGGTTTTGGTTGGGGGGGATGGGTGAAGAGGATGGGTTAGCCCGGTGATGGGTATTAAGGAGGGCACATTCTGCGTGGAGCACTGGGTGTGATACACAAACAATGAATCATGGAACACTACATCAAAAACTAACGATGTACTGTATGGTGACTGACATAAAATAACTAAAAAAAATAAAATACATCTACCTCATTCCTGTGGTGATGATTAAATGAGGTAGCTCAGCATACATCTTAGAATATAAAAGGAATGGATTGAATGCCTTTTTTATTTCCTTCTTTTTACAGAGAATACAATACAGAAAGAAAATAAGACAATTCACAAAATCATTGTAATAGTCCATAAGAAAAGTAAAAATGTCATGCCTCAGTTTTCGATGAACTGAGGTAGTGCACAGGTAAATGGAAAAAACTGGAATTTAAATAAAAAGTTGGAAGAAAAAAAAACAAAAGTAAATGAATTGTGGAATACTCATACAATGGGATTATACTAAGCAATAAAAAGGAACAAGCTATTGTTACACCCAGTAATAAAATAGAATCCCAGAAATATACTGAGTGAAAAAAAAATAGGCATAACAGAGTCCATACTGTATGTTTCTGTTTATATGAAGTTTTAGAATAGACAAAGTTATTGTGATAGAAGCCCTAACACCGACTGCCCTCCAAGTCAGAAGAACTTGCTGGAAAGGGGAATAAGCGAATTTTCTGGTGTGGTGTGATAGAAACATTCTATACCTCAGTTGGGGTTATGGTTGCCTGAGTCAAAACTCCCTAATCTGAACACCTAGAATCCATACATTTTGTATATGTAATTATAACAATTTTTAAAAGTGTACAGGTCTACAAAGATTTTATGAAGATTTTAAAAGGGGAAGAAATGTAAGCCTAGTTGAGAAGGTAAGGAAAGTCCACTTGAAGCATTAATGTAGGAACTAGAATGATTGAGGGTTAACTGGACGGGCCACAGGAGAGTTTCAATGTGGAAGACTGGAATGCTTAAAGCAGTGCTTTGGAAAGAATATTCTGGAAACTACCTGCCAACCGAATTGAAGGTAGAGAAAACAGATACTAGGATACTTGGAGACAGGTGGAAGAAAGACTGCATAGAGGAACCTATATCATGCTATTTAGGAGGGAACAAAATGCTTCTCATGGCATACAGGTCTTTTTTTTTCTTTTTCTGGTAGGTAAAACTATCAAGTATTTCCTTTATAGTGTTTACCCCCATTCCAATTTGTGAGATAGCAAGTATGTCCATGGCTCTAGCTGGTTTCATCAAACAGTACTGACACCTGTTTATTTTTGAAATCTGAAAAAGAAAAGAAAGAAAAAGCAAAAACAACTTTCTCCAGCATGTGGTGATACAGAGGTGTTACTAGAAGTCCAGCTGGGTGACTGCCAAGAGAGCTCATAAGGTAGTAGCTTTTCCTGATAAAGTTGCTGTATATCAGAGTTGGGCAATATATACTTACATACAATTGAAAAAATTGAGTTTATAAGAAGTGATCAGATTTGAGTATCCTGACTCATGCTAACTATTTTAATGGGAAATTGATGTATAAAGGACACCACTTTAACAAGAAAAATACAGCTGAGAATACAGCCCAGAGAGGTAAATATTGAGTAGGAGGAAGGAATAGGGAAATTTTGGGATTCTCCTAGGTAATGAAAGCCCACTATGGAAACTGAAGGTACCATTCTCCTTACAGCTAATTGCACAAATGCTTTATTAGTCTCCCACCTCTACATTCCTGCAGGCTTTGGGCCCATCTCAAACCTTGAATAAGAAACTAGTGGTATAGAAACAAGAATTGTGCGAAATCCATTCTAGACTGTCTGTTTCGGTGGCAACTATAACCAGTGTGGAAAGGTAGCAATTTTAGGGTTATTTTCTAATATCCTGCGCCAGTGATGTGGGCAGTGAGAGCAGAAGCTTTCCCCCATGAGCCAGTGGCAACAGTACTGTCTTGATTAGTTTTGCTGTGTGATTTTTTTTTTATGTCATCCCTGCCTACAGAGATACTGCTTACCCATGAAGCTGTCTGTCTGTATGTAGCTATGCCTCTGTATGTAGGAGATAGTGAAATGTAAGAAAGGGCTAACGAGGTGAGCCTGGGTGGTTCAGTTGGTTAAGTATCTGGCTTGTGGTTTTTGGCTCGGGTCATGATCTCAGGAACCTGGGATCAAGCCCCATGTTGGGCTCTGTGCTCAACATGGAGTCTGCTTGAAACTTTCTCTCCTTCTCCCTCTGCCCTTCCCCTACCCTCTCTCTCTCAAATAAATAAATAAATCTTTAAAAAATTTCTCTGTAATATCTAGATTTTTTTTTTAACCTGCAAAGAAATCTGGAACTTGTTCAGTTTTAGAGCTTGATTAAACTTTGGAAATAATCTCTTATAATTCTTACCACAGTTGCCAGAAAGTAAGTTTTACCTGGATAAGGGACCATACCGTATTAACCCATCTTTATCTTCCCCCTTGCCCAATGCAGTGCTAGCATTGGCACATACTCAATAAATGTATTTTGAATGAATGAACCATCTGGTTCCTGCATGGCAAGTACCTGGCAAAATATCTTGCCAGGCCAGGTCTAATCTCTCCAACATGAAGAGTAGATTTCATTAACTGATCAAGTTAATGTTCCCTTCTCCTCATATCTTATATATGACCTCGGAGTTCTTTTCAACACAAAATCACCCAAAGTTGGCATGAACATGAAATAATCTGCCATTTCTGAAATCTGCCATTGTCCATAGAGATGAGAAAACAGATTTAAAATGTTAAATATTTTGAGAAGGGGCTCATGGCTGGTTAGTGGCAGAACCAGGAATAAAGTTTAAGCTTTAGATTCCTAGACTAATATTCCACTTTTTCACACTGCATATTTATTTATAACGGGGCTGGATAGTCAAGACCAATGTTTTGTTTTTGAAATTGAGCAACCTTAATATAGGTAATGAAAGAGGGGTCCAGGAAGCCATATATTTTAAGGAAAATAAGGTATTTAAGAAACTAAAATGTTCCAATGTGGTGGTGGTGTGTCAATATAAAATTTTTCAAGAGGCTTTTTACCAAACTGAAATTAAGAATCATATGCCAGAGGGGGAGACGAACCATGAGAGATGATGGACTCTGAATAACAGACTGAGGGTTCTAGAGGGGAGGGGGGTAGGGGGATGGGTTAGCCTGGTGATGGGTGTTGAGGAGGGCACGTTCTGCATGGAGCACTGGGTGTTATGAACAAACAATGAATCATGGAACACTGCACCAAAAACTAATGATGTAATATATGGTGATTAACATAACAATAAAAAATTTAAAAAAAAAAAGAATCATATGCTTAACCAACTGAGCCACCCAGGCACCCCACCATCTACCTCACTTCTTAATGTGGACTTTCCTGGAAATAATCTTTGGGCCCGTTTCATATTTCAACCCACTCCTTGGTAGTACCATCTAGTCTTGTGGTCTTAAGTACCATCTAATCCCAAAATTTAAAAACGTACTCCCAGACTCTTCCTGACCTCCAGACTCATAATTCAAAATGCCAATTCATCCACTCAGATGTCCAACAGCTATGTCAACTTTATCAAGTCCAAAACCAACTCTTAGCCTAGTTTCCACAGTCCTTCCAGCCTAGTTAGTAACTCTATCTACTTGGTATGATCCTTGCTGCCACTCCTTCAGCCCCACATCCAGTATGTCAAACTCTTTGTGCTTACCTTCAAAATATGCCCCGAATCTGATGACTTCTCCAACTTCTCTGCTTTTACTCTTAGTCCATTCCGCTATCATCTCTTGCTTTGTTTCTCCAGTTGTCTTTTTTCATCCTTTCATCCTTATTTCTGTTCAGGCTATGCTCAGCAAAGCAGAGATGATCTATCAAAAATGAAGTAACAGGGCGCCTGGGTGGCTCAGTCATTGGGTGTCTGCCTTCAGCTCGGGTCATGATCCCAGGGTCCTGGGATCGAGCCCTACATCGGGCTCCCTGCTCAGCGGGAGGTCTGCTTCTCCCTCTCCCACTCCCCCTGCTTGTGTTCTCCCTCTCACTGTGTCTTTGTCAAATAAATAAAATAAAATCTTTAAAAAAAAATGAAGTAACATCATGTGAGAGATGAAAGTCAAGGTCTTCACAATGTTGTTTACATGTCAGTAGGTGGCCTACATTACCTCTTTGACTTTATCCTCTACCTATATCCCTCTTTGTACTTTTCTTCTAGATTTTCTAGCTTTGCTCCTAAACTTGGCCAGGCATTCTTCCACTCAGAACACCGTCATTGCTGTTTCCTCTGCCTGGAATACTCTTTCTCTAGATGAATCGTTTGCTTCCTTCTCAATGAAGCCTTTAGTGACCATCTTATTTATATTGCAACCTTCCCGTATACCTCTGGGACTCCCTATACCACTTTATTGCTTTCTCCATAGCATTTGCTTTGTTTTAGCATATGATATATTTTAGGTATTATCTGTCTTCCCACTAGAAATAAAGTTCCACAGGGGCAAGGATTTTGTCTATTTTTTTTTTCACTGCTATATCTCAATTGCCTGTGACTGAATCACTTGATGGTGTATTCTTCTGTAAAAAGCTAAGACGTTTGTCCTCTTGGTCCCACTATATTAGTAATGACTGCAGATAATTGGAGATCAGGTTTTCTTCTTTTTTTTTTTTAAGATTTTATTTGTCAGAGAGAGAGAGAGAGAGAGTACAAGCAGAGGGAGCAGCAGGCTCCCTTTTGAGCAAGGAACCCAATGCAGGACTCCCACCCAGGACCTGGGATCATGACCTGAGCCGAAGGCAGACACTTAATGGACTGAGCCACCCAGGCGTCTGGATTCAGGTTTTCTATAAATAATTTCATAGCTCAAAATACTGTGGGAAACAATACAGAAGTTTCTCAACAGATTAAAAATAGAAATACTATACATTTCAGTAATTCCACTACTGGATGTTTTTTACCCCCCCCCGAAAAAAAACATTAACGCAAAAAGATACAGGCACTCTGTGTTTATTGCAGCATTATTTATAATACCCAAGATATGGAAGCAACCCAAGTGTTCATTGATAGATGAATGGATAAGTAAGGTGTGTGTGTGTGTGTGTGTACACAATGAAGTACTATTCAGCCATAAAAAAAGAATGAGATCTTGCCATTTGCAGTGACATGGATGGGTGTAGAGGATATTGTGCTAAGTTAAATAAGTCAGAAAGACAAATACCATATGATTTCACTTATATATTGAATATAAAAAACAAATGAAAAAAATACTATTAAATAGAACAAAAACCAGTGCTTGCTAGAGAGGAGGTGGGTGGGTGGGTGTGGAATGGGTGATAATAGATGGATAGATAGATAAAGGGAATTAAGAGAAACTTCCAGTTATAAAATAAATACATCATGGAGATGAAAAGTACAGCTTCGGGAAGATAGTCAATAATATTGTAACAGCTTTATATGTGTAGAAGTAGAATTTTTTAACAAAAATGTACATCTGAAACAAATATAACATGTCAGGTATACTTCAATAATTTTTTGAAAGATTTTATTTATTAGGGGGGAGAGAGAGATCATGAGCAGGGGGGAGGGGCCGAGGGAGAAGCAGACTCCCCGCTGAGCATGGGGCCAGACTCCAGACTAGATCCCCCGATCTCAGGATCATGACCTGAGCCAAAGGCACTTAACTAACTGAGCCACCCAGATACCCTATATTTCAATAATTAAAAAAAAAAAAGAATTTCATGGGTCAGTTTTATCTAAGTAGCCCACCCTGAAATTGTCTCAACTTAGCCTAGATGGGTAAGTTTATTTTATTAAGAATCACTGGATATTGGAGTGCCTGGGTGGCTCAGTCATTAAGCGTCTGACTTCGGCTCAGGTCATGATCCCAGGGTCCTGGGATCAAGCCCAACATCGGGCTCCCTGTTCAGTGGGAAGCCTGCTTCTCCCTCTCCCACTCCCCTGCTTGTGTTCCCTCTCTCACTGTCTTTCTCTCTGTCAAATAAATAAATAAATCTTTAAAAATAAATAAAATGCTTAAAGAATCACTGGATATGAGTAGAACAGGGGCTTTGGACAGACAGACCTAGGTTTCTTATTCTGTCTCTACTTCAACTATTAGCCATCAACTTGTCATTCAGCCTCTCCAAGATTCAGATTTCCATTCTATAAAATAGGATTAGAACTATACACTTTTTCATTATTGGAAGGTTAGGGATTATTTTTAAGGTCTTGCACATTGCCTGGACACATAATAGATGTTCATAAGTAAGGTAAATGGTGACAGTATTAGTAGTAGTATTGGAATTTTATTTCCTAGTGATTAATCTGAGTTAAAAACACATGTGTGTCTGAATTAGGGTCCAGGAGGAGTAAAGGGATCCTTGGATCTCAAATGACCAAGGGCATTTTCTGTACCAATCTAACTTGATTCAAATCTTAGATTTGCTATTTTCTAGATAAGTGATTTTGGGCAAATTATTTTTTCTGGTCCTCAGTTTCCTCATGTTTAAAATAATAGGCACCTGCCTCACTGAATTGTTATGAGGATAAAATGAATTACTGTGAATAAGATATTCAGAATGGTGCCTGGCATATTGTAAGTATTCAGTAGGTATTCACTATTCTTATTAATAATAGAATGCCAGAGATCACATCAGTTTTGCACCTGATAGTAAAACTAGCCTTATAGACCATCATAGGTCCTTAATAAATATTAGTCAGTAAAACCCTATTAATCCTGATACTTGTAAGTAGCCACTGTTTATAAATAAACAAATATGTATTCCTTTTCCCTATTAAAAATATACTCTAGAGCATATACTGGGTAGCAGCTTGGTAGACCTAAATGACTTGCTTTCTTCTTACCAGCTTTATGGAGCCCATAATTTAAATTACATCTCTAGAAGAATTATTACAGATAACTTGTTAGGGGTCTTTGGGGTTACTTGAGAGTGGTACACTAATGAAATGTTAAGTATGCTCATGCCACAGATTCACTGTGTTGTACTTTTAGGTAATGGCTATCCCTCACTACCACTATGTGTGCCCTGAGACATATGGGATAACTTTTTTTTCCTCCCTGTACTTTTACCCTTATCAGTACACTAGAAATAATCTATTGTGAAAAAAATGAGGAACAACAGGTGCAGAATAAATTAGCATAAATAAGGAAAGCCAAAATGTGATGAGTGTTAATAATAAGGCCTCAGTTGGATTTGACAGTAGATGAAGCAACATCCAGAATATGAAGGCATTGGGCTAGGGCATCTCTCCTGTTTCTCAGAAATGAAGGCAGCTCATGTCAGCCATTTACTGGCACTAGATACCTTCTTGCAGGAAAAAAAAGTATCAGATGTAGCTAGCATCTTCACACTTGTACTATTTCCTTATGAAAAAATCCATAGCTCTCTTAAATAAAATTAATATTAAATATTCCATTGGCTGAATCCCATGCAGACACTAATGGGAAACTGAAAAGAGCCCTGCTTTTGGAAAGCAATCTTGAATGATTTTTTTTATAATATTAAAAAATAGGATCTGATTCTTATCTCTTTCTCCTCTATGAATCTATCCTTAATTCTTTGAATATAAATGACATATTTAGATAATTTGTGAAAAATTGGACAACATGGCTCAGTTTTCCTAAAAACCTCCTTGTCAAGCTGAATAGGCAGCCATAAGGTAAATGATAGCTAACATTGACATCAGATATGAACACCAATGTAATGGTATTGTCTGCAAATTCATCTCTAATTTCTGCTAGTCTACAACTCAGTATTTGAAGTTCCTTTCTTGTATTTATTTCATCAATATTATTACCAGTAATTATCCATTATAATCAATTAATAATTAAAAATAACAAAAAAGCAACCAAACAGCACTGATTCTCTTTCAGCTTGTTACCACTTTGATAACACCATCTTTTACGCTGTACTTCTACCCCGCTAGAGTTTCTGACTTTTCTTCCTCTGATGGCTTTAGCCCTTCAGAACAAAAGCTAAAAAATATCCCTAGTGCAGTTTATCTTTTCTCTGATGGACTATTTTTCTAATTGATCAAATATTCATTTGAATTATCCTTGTTATCCTGAGTTACAGTCAGCTATATTCAATGTCATCTACTGATTGTATGAACATACTTTGAATGCTTTTATTGAAGTCACTGCTAAGGATAAAATAATTATCCGTGTTATAGGAGTACTTCCTTCCAAAGAAGATTCAGAAAATAATCCTTTATACACAATTATCCATTTATGTAACACTAGCATTTCACCATCAAAACCAAATTAACCTTCATCAAGTGCCTCATGAAAGGGTCAGCTTGCTAATGTGCCAACCATCAAACTTGTAGCATGTTCCAGTAGGAAAAACCTTTTATCAAACTAGATAATTGTGCTATTATAGTAAATTTGGAATACCCCAAAGTTCAAATCATATAAGTATACTCGTATTGTATGAGAAACAGCCAACAGAGCTAGTTAGGTTGAAGGTGAGTCCTTTTTGGGAGTGCTGAGCATTAAGGTTGATTTCAAACATTTGGAGTGCTACATCTTATTCTGCGTTGCCATAAAGAACAGAATTAATACCAAGTAGTAATAGACACACATCAGTAGAACTATTTCATTATCCCATGACTTGTTTCATGAAAAATTTAAAAAATATGAGTATAGATTTCTAAGAACATAAGGGGTAGTAAGCAGGAATGGTGCTAAGTTTCTTATCAACCCAGGTATCCAAAAAGTGACCTGAAGGTTACTTTCTGAGGCTCTTATAGAAATAAATTAAGCCTCAGAATGGAGGTTTTACCGTTTGGCCCACATGTTTCCTTCTAACCCTGGTAATCCATGGTTCTATAAAGTATGTCAGCTACTTTTCTTCAATCCCTTCCATTTATCCTTCAACCTCTTACAATCTATGCTCCTTATTAACCTATTTTTCTTACTAAGGTTACTATGTTAAATTGCATTAATGGTCCTGATTCTTCACCCATCCTGTATCTACAGTCTTTGCGATGCGGTTTTGCAGTTCCTACCATTAAAGAGAAACATATTTCCCTGCCCTTTGAGTTTGGCTATATGGCTTGCTTTGGCTGATATTAGGAGGCATGATAGGTCAATAAAAATCTTAAAAATTTCTGTGTTATTGGGCTTACCTACTTGTGCCCCTATATATCCATGAGAATGGCAGTCCTGGGCTAGTCTGTAGGTCCCAGGAAGAGGAAAGGCATATGGAGTAAGACTAAAACATCCTTACTGATCCCAGCCTGATCAGTTGATGCACAACAAAGCTGGATTGCATGAAAATAAATTATTGTTTAAGCTGCTGAAATCTTGCATGATTCATTACACAGCTTTTTTTTGAACTAGTAGCTAACTGATACAAAAATTGGTACCTAAAAGTGGGGTTCTGGCATAGTAAATACTTAAAATTTGTGGCATGAGTCTTGGGACTGGCAAGTCAATGATAAACAATTAGAGTAGGCTGGATAAAGGACAGCCTATGCTATGTAGTGATGAAATTAGTAAAACTGTCTTTTATAATAACTATGAAGATAGAAAATGTACTTGAATGTTTGTACTTGGGCAAGTAGAACTCTAGGCAAAATATTGAAGGTATAGTCTGTTTTTTTTTTCTTGTATTTGTTATAGTACTTTAAGAAAGACCTGAGTTTAGGAAAGTACCGAGCAGATTGTAAGCAAAATTTAGAGGGAATATAAGGTCCCATGACCTGCTGGGTTGGGAAATAAAATCTCCAACCTCTCCAGGCAACAAAAGAATCTTTAGTTCTGATAACTCCTGAGGGTGAAGACAAAATCTGACATATACAAGGCCTCCACATAAAGACCAACTAAAGGTTATGACTATAGGTCTATAGTCAGAGATTATAAATCTTTGATAAGACGTCTGAAAAATTTAGGTTATAGTACCTTTTAGACTCTTAGTTGGACTAAAGAAGCTTAAAGCTATGACTCCACAGTAGCCTATGTGCCCCCAATATGTAATTAAGTCTTAGTTCTTGTGTCTTACATGGTAGCCACTAGACACATGTGGCTATTAAAATTAGTTATAATTAGATATTTGCTTCATTCATACTAATTAAGTTTTAACTACTCAATGGCCACACATAGCTAGAGGCTACCTTTTTTGGGATAGTACAGATAAAGTTTTATTTCTGTCATTTTGTGTGCTATTGGACAGTTCTAGTAGAGCTTTCTAATCAAATTTCACTAAATGTTTTAGAGAATTAAAATACCATATGTGCTATCATTCTGGACTAAAAGATACTGAGACTATTCACAATATAAGAAGACTGTTGGACCCCCAACTTTCTTCAGGCAGGATGTTGTTCAGCCACAAGAAATGCCCTATCTTACAGTTCTCTCCTCATTAGTAGCAAGGGTGGTGGGGTGGAAAGGATGTTTCCAGAGTCAGAACAATGGAGAACAATGATCCATGGAAAACAATGTACTGGGAGCCACTCGCAAAGAGCAGAACTAATGCCCAATGAAGAAACACACCCTGCCCTAAGAATAAGAGAACCAGCAACTTTTTTTTTCAGTGTAATTTTAGAATTGTAGTGCTCAAGTGACTATCTCCTTTCTCTCTCTCTCTTTTTTAAAGATTTTATTTATTTATTTGACAGAGAGATAGCGAGAGCAGGAACACAAGCAGGGGGAGTGGGTGAGGGAGAGGCAGACTTCCCGCCAAGCAGGGAGCCCGATGCAGGGCTCGATCCCAGCACCCTGGGATCATGACCTGAGCCGAAGGCAGACGCTTAACGACTGAGCCACCCAGGTGCCCCTCTCTCTCTCTTTTAATGAGAAAGTATTTACTACTCTTAGCTTGCTCTTGCTTCATCATTGCATGTTGGTTTGCGGAGAGTAGATAACTTATCTTTTTAGATAATGTCTTCAGACTGAGGGAACTCACATATGAACCTGACAGGTCTTGTGATCTATCTTGTGATCCTGGTAGAGTTCAATGAATGGTTGGTTGGAAATTTTGTGGTTCTTGATATAGATTAGTATATTTTGCTTGTGAGAGGGATGTTAATAATCGTGGCTGGGAAGACAGACTACATTAGGTTGTTTTATTGGCTCTACTGCTATACCCTTCCTTGTGTCCAAGTCTTCACTCTGTAACTTTGGAGTTCCTATAACGAAGGAGGCAGAGTATATTTCTTCTTCCTTTGACTTTGGAATCAGCCATGTTGCTTGCATTCACCAATGAAATGCTATGGAGTTTAATAAGACTGAATGCTTGAAAGTGCTTGTATGATTGGGTTTATCATCTTGACCTCTGTTGTTGCCATAAAAATGTTTCTGGACTAGCTTGATGTTTCCAGGAAGAGGATGAGCAGATATGGATGCCTCCAGCTGACATCAGACTAGATCAGTAGATCTTCCAGGAACATGCATATCAGTGAGAACCAATGATTATTGTTTTAAGCAACTGATTTGGGGGTAATTTGTCATATTGCATTTGTGTGTCAGTTGCAAATGGATAGAGTCACCAATGATCTCTTGTCTATTAAATTCAATAAGCATTTAACCTTTATCTAAATTTCTCTGCAGCATTTGTTACTCTTGACTATGCCATCTTCTTGTTACACGATTTCCATGATCCACTTGTTTTCCACCTGCCTAACTTTGGTTGCTCTTTCTCAGCTTTTCTTTGTGAGATTTCTTTCTCTGCTTGTTTTTAAATTCAGGTTCTATACAACTTTAACCTTTTCCTTTTTTCATTCTATGTGCTATGCTTAGTGATGCATCTGTCTCCTTGACTTAATTGTTTCCTGCCAACTTATAATGCCTAGATCTCTGTTCTACAAGAATTTTCCTATGCTCTAGAATATTTAACTATTGATGAGCTGCTTCAACATGTATGCCTCACTGGATTTGTCTAAACATAAATTCCTTATCTTAATTTTAAAAAGATTTTTTTATTTTATTAACCACCATAAATCGCATCATTAGTTTTTGATGTAGTGGTCCATAATTCATTGTTTGCATTGCATGTCCATTCAGTATGTGCCCTCTTTAATACCCATCACCAGGCTAACCCATCCTCCTACCCCCTCCCCTCTAGAACCCTCAGTTTGTTTCTCAGAGTCCATAGTCTCTCATGGTTCCTCTCCCCCTTCAATTTCCCCCTCTTCATTTTTCCTTTCCTATTATCTTCTTCCTTTTTTTTTTTTTTTTTTAACATATAACGTATTTGTTTCAGAGGTGCATTGGGGAGTGTATGTGCTATGGTGAGCGCTGTGAATTGTGTAAGACTGTTGAATCACAGACCTGTACCTCTGAAACATAAATTCCTTATCTTAATCCTTAAATATGTACCACTTCCTGTGTTTCTTAGCTCAGTGGATAGCAGTATCACATAAATAGTTGCTTAGGCTGGCAACGTGGGTGACTTGAATCTTTTTTTTCTCTCACTTTCTACATTTAATTAATTGAAAAATCCTATTAATTCTACCCCTTAATACATTTATTTGCATTCACCTCACTTAAACATTATAGGGTCTACATTCTTTAGGTCTCTTATCTCTTGCCTAAATTTCCAATTTTGTATTTATTCAAGTCATTGTTCTCCCTGGTATCAAACAGATATATTAAGTTTCTTTGGTGGCAAACAAGAGAAACCATCTCTGGGTAACTAAAGTTAAAAGGTGATATATTGGAAAGATACGTAGACATTTAAAGACAGAAGTGTATTTTAAAGAATGAAGCTTAGAACAGACAAACAAATTTCTATCAGTAGGAATTACTCCATAGGTTTGCTTAAACACACTTGGTAGAAATGAAAAACAATGAGTTTTTTCCTTTGATTGGCTAAGCTTAGGTGTTTCTTTCCTTCAGAGTGATTGTCATAGAATAGTGAAGGAAAGGATGTGATAATTGGAGTCTCCAGGGACTGTCACTTTCTGAGGGCAAAGGAACTAGAAGTACGATTGTACTAAGATGTACACAATGAGGTAGTGGTCATTTCCAAGAGGAAATTGGAGTATCGTAGGAAGGGGAAATAGATGCTCAGTAGTCTTAAATAAATGATTATTATCTTTTTCTACATTTTCCTTACATTACTGAAAAAGGTTTTAATATCTCCTTGTCTCCCAAGGTAAATCCCATATTCCCTACCATGACAGGTGTACATTTTCTTAAGCGCTTCTCATGTCCTCAACCTCACAGAAAACTATCATCAAAATCATCAGAATAGTCAGACTAATAAGTTGTATTCCTGTCTAGTTTAGGATACCATAGCTCATGTTACTGCTCAGGTCTGCTCCCAGCTATTGTTAGCTAAATCTGTCTGGTCATTCAGAACTCATTTAAAATTTATTTCTTCCAAATACTGAGATGACATAGTATGTCTCCCATGAGCTCATATAGGCCCTTATGGTTGCGTCTAGCAGAGGACTTAAACTGAAGCTAGGTGTCTTAGAATAGCTGGATTGATTCCTTCTCACCCTTGAATTCCCAGTGGCTCACACTGTAGTTGACACATAATAGGCCTTCGTTAAATTTGTGAAAAGTTCAAAAATATGCTCATTTCATTGGTAGATTATTTGCAAGCACCATTAAAATGGTGGTAACATTAACCACATGGCAAAGATGCAGGAGAGAAAGGCTTTGAATTAATGAAATCCACCCACTCTGGCCTCATAAATCATACTGCAACATCGTGTTCCAGGTTCCACAGGTGCAACGCTTACATTTAATTGCACTGATCAAACTCTCCTTATGCTGAATTCCTGTATATATCATCCTCTGGGTAGGATCAACTGAGCAGTTTCAAATCCATTTGTTTCAAAATCCCAGGAGGACTCTGTGTTCTTGTGTGACTTTGTGTTACTTCCTGATGACTCATGGAGTATAAGAGCAATGAAAGTAGATGCTGCGTAAATAGATTCTCCTGGGGAGAAAATTTCTCTTTAAATCAATTTAATTTTCCAAGTTTTTTGAAATGTGAGCTAACATGTTGCATCTTTCTTTTAAGAAGCTCAAACCTCTTTGCAAATATTTGGTCCCTTATTCTTAAAGAATTCTTTAAAACCTAAGGTGACTGGTTTCAGCTTCCAGGTTTCCTAATTCCCTGCAGTTTGGTAGGCATATGAAAGACTAGAATCTGTTTGTTCTGCTTTCATAGGCAGATCAGCTGTATATTAGGAAAATAATAAAAGCAAATAGATACCAATAAGAGCATGTTTTTGCTACAGAACTGAATTCTTTCCCAAAACTATCTTATTCTATTTATTCTATCAACATTACATAAATGGAGAAATAAAATGGCTGGAGACACAGAGGCATAAGAAAAAAAATATTCTGTTCAGTCAGGTCTCCAGGTTTATTCTTTTGCTTATAACCTCCAAAACATGTTGTTGTCCCACCTACATTTAAAATATTGGCTCATGATCCTTTGAGTATCATAATGGGTGTATCGGCAAATTCCTCTCAATTTTCCTCTGGCTAGTATGCTTTAGAATAAGAATGACTCCCAATTGACCAATACTATATTTTGAATACACATTATAATGAATCAGTTTACACAGGCGAACATTGGCTTCCCTTACTGATTTGATTTTGTGAATCCTACGAAATAAAGGTTGGAATTCATCAGCTTGACTCTGTCTTCTGCCTTCAGATCCCCTAAGTATTCTCTCTGCTCTAAGCACTTTCCAATGTATAATTGAATATTAGTCCTTTAAAATATGCCGGGAAGGAAGTGAATTTCATAGTAAAATAAGTTTGTTTATAGCTGTATACTATATTACTCTCTTTTTTTTTTTTAAAGATTTTATTTATTTATTTGAGAGAGAGAGAGAACGAGAGATAGAAAGCACGAGAGGGAAGAGGGTCAGAGGGAGAAGCAGACTCCCTGCTGAGCAGGAAGCCCGATGTGGGACTCGATCCCGGGACTCCAGGATCATGACCTGAGCCGAAGGCAGTCGCTTAACCAACTGAGCCACCCAGGCGCCCACTATATTACTCTCTTAAGAATTTACAATGCAAATTAGCATATTAGAGGCCCTGAGAAGTCATTCATTCATTCATTCATTCACTCAAGAGTAGGAAGGGCAGAGAGAGAATCTTAAGCAGGCTCCACACCCAGCATGGAGCCCGATGCAGGGCTGGATCTCACAACCCTGACATCATGACCTGAGCTGAAATCAAGAGTAGGACACTTAACTGACTGAGCCAGCCAGGTGTCCCAGAAGTCTTCTAATAAAGGAACTGGTTCCATTTTGTTTAACCCATTGTTCTCCTAACTTAGGTAATCATAGATTCCCTTTTTCACATACCTCTTTAACTTCCTAAGGAGAGAGTTGCATTCCGTGAAATGTGTTCTGGAAAGCTTTGTTTTAGCCACACTGAACTGCTGCCCTGCAATTTCCTATGCCCATCCAGTCTCTCACCCTGGAATATCTCCTCCACCATTTTCAAATATCCTTCAAAGCTGAATCTATGTGCCATCCATCCTCTTTCACCATCTTCCCAGGCAGATATGTCCCCTCCCACTGTGAACTCACTTTGCCTTTAAGCATATCCCTTGTATGGCACTGCTTATTTTCTTGTTGAACAGTAATGAAAACCAGTTTAATTACTTTCAGTGGACTTTAGGGTCCCTGAGGACAGAGCCCAGTTTAATCATTGGTCTATCATCATCTGAGGTATAGATGCTATATCATCTAGAGTACTTATTCTAGAACATAAATGCTGTTGAGCAAACAAAATAAATGAATGAACATATTCCTGAATGGTTAACTCTTTATACATCATGAATCAAATGCCACTTTTAATGTGGCTAGATACAACTCTGTACGTTTTGTTGATATACAAAATGACTAAATACATAATTTAATGACATACTTGATAGTTTAATTTACATGGGGATCAGCTCTCAATTAGCAGGTGTGACCCTCCACTTCAGTCCTAATATCATTGTGTGTCCTTTTCATGAACATAAGTCTGTAAGAACCAACACCTTACCTGGTTTTTAGTGGTTTCCTGTATTAGGCTCCTCTTACTTCAGTCTTTGTTTTCAATAGAAAAAGTCTGTTCCAAGAAAACATGAGTCTTGATCAGATGAATGCACTGCCTACTCTTGCCTTCTTGTGGCTTTCCAAGCTATACTCTCGCCTTGAACGCTTTTCATTCTCCTAATCGCCTACCCTTACCACTTTTCAAAGCCTCATTTCAATCATATGTTCAAAATGAAGCCTTGATCACTTCAGTCTTATCTCCTCTGACACATCGAATAACATACACATCTTGTATTATTGGTTAATTACTTTTGTTCTGCCTTTCCCCACCGGATCTCAAACATCCTGAGGGCAGGGGCATTTTGCTTGTCCTTTTTGTTGCCTCAGAGAACAATAATGATATTAAGAGATAGCATTTAGTGATGACTTCCTGTTTCTCAGTCACTGTTCTTGACACTGCACAGATTTAGTAAATCCTCACTAAACTGAAGCAGCAAAAAGTTAAATACCTTGCCCAAAGTAACACAACCAGCTTGTGATTTAAACTCAAGTGATGTCTTTGAAACTCACATGCTTAACCACGAATTGGTTACTTGAAATAGGCGATTCCCAGTTTCCTAGGCATTATAAATTATGTGCATCCATACACATATCTATTGCAGGAATTACATTGAGAAAATGTGTGTTTCCATATATTATTTTTAAAAATCCTATAAGAAGAGAAATTTTTAATTGGAGAAGGTTAAATAGACATACCAAAGAGAGAATTGAAACCCATCATAGTTATAATTTTTTAGTTCTGTGAAATAAGTCCATATCTAAGCCCAGATATGAGGTACATAATACAAAGGCCTAACTACACAAATAAACAATAATCAAAATGAATAAAACTCTGTACATATACTTTCACAAAAACTCATTAAACTTTGATAACTTAGGGAAAATAGTAGGCATTTCATAACCCCAGACAAAGTACTGTGTTTTAAAGATTTTAAGAGGAAAATGTCTAGTTTGTCTGTAAACAGTCATGCCAGCTATATTAATCATTAGCAAATTTTGTCTCAGATTTTTAAGCAGAAATTTTATATTATGGAATGAGAATGTGTTAATGAAGGAGCTGGGGAGGTTTCATTCTACATTTACAGGGATAATTTGGTAGGGCTTCTAGAATCGGCACGCTTGGGTTTTGCTGACTTCTCAGGTGGATTTGGTAGACAGCTGAAGCATACAGATCTCAGAAGTTTAATTCTGTTCATGGCAACACTGCTCATGGCAAAGTTTGGGAAATATTGAAAGATTACTAATGGATAAAGATAACAGTAGTCATTAGTTGGACAAATGCATATGAAAAGTGGTGATAAATTGTTTATTTTCCTTGTAATGTTTAACTCTAAATAATATCTGCCTGTACTTCAAGGATCGGGGGTTTCTCCTGCAGCAAATTCCTGCCTAGGAAACTAAGAAAGCTACACTAGGGGTTGATATTGTTAGGGCCCTCCTCTGACTTTTTACACTGATAGTTCTGATAACTGGTTATTTGTTTAAGAATCCCTACTAAAATGTTCCTATTGAGTGATGTCTTAATGTGTTCTCTCTTTCCAAAGTATTTACATGTAAAGGCTGGACTTACTAAGGATACATTGCCTTGGTCCCAAGTGACAATCTTTTAAGGTAGTAAGTAATTCAACCATCAGTGTAGGCCAAAGGGAATTGAATATTGGTCCTGGAATTAGTACTTTTGGCCAAATTTATTAGGCACTGTGTAGTGTGTGTGTGTATGTATTTGTGTAATAGTTCCAGAATTCCCTTGGGCTCTCTTTAGCCTCTTGTTCTCTGCACCATCCTCCTCTATAAAAGGTGCCTTCTGGAAAGACTCTAACGCCAGTCATTTATAGCTTAATGCAAATTTAAGCACCAGTATTTCTCTCCAGTGGCATCCGAATTCTAAGTCTAATTTAAAAACAGGAGGTTCTATCCACCGTGAAAGATGTTTTAGTCACTCTAATACAAGAAAGAAGTAAAATTCTGGCTCTCCAAAATATCATCTGTGTTGGATTTAGTAGTATTCTCCCCCAAATTTATGCCTAGCCCAAACCTGTGAATGCAACCTTATTTTTGAATAGAACCTTTGTAGATGTAATTAAGATGAGGTCATTACTGGATTAGGCTTTAATCCAATGACTAGTATCCTTACAAGAAGGGAAATTTGGACACAAACACAAAAGGAAGATGCCATGTGAAGCCAGACGCAAGGGATTAGAGTTGCTGTCAGAAGCCTAGGAATGCCAAGGATTGCTGGCAACTACCAGGCGCCTAGGAAGAGTCAAGGATATTCTCCTAGAGCCTTCAGAATGAATATGACCTTGCCAGTACCTTGATAACAGACTTCTAGCCTCCAGAGCTGTGAGAGAATAAATTTCTGTTCTTTAAAGCCAGCCAGTTGGTGATAATTTGTTACAACTGCCCTAGAAAACTAATTGTTTACTAAACAGGTTTGGATAGTCTGTTACTTTATTGCTTACTGTATGTAGTAAGGGAGAACATACCCTGATAGAGTTTTAGTAGCTTCTTTGAGCTGAGAGGGGAAAGTTAGGATATGCATTGGGATTTTTGAAGGTGAGTCTCTGAGTGAGTGGGCTTGATTAGCATTGGGTAAAGATTATTTTATAACTGTTGAGGAATGGTGGGTAGCAAGGAAAGACATTTGAGCTGAGGGGTCAAAAGGTCTTCGAGTGTAAACTGTCATTTGAGCCTCAGATGAAGAGTTGATATGTTATTTAGGGGACGTTTATAGAATGAAAAACAAAGTTCTTAGCAGTTATTATCTTCCTGTCAAGAGATTCCTGGAACAGTAAATTAGGACAAGACCATGGAATTGTGGTCATGTTAATAGAGACAATAAGGTCTGTGAGGGTAGATGCTTTCTTTTCTGAGGTTCCAGAAATGAATGGTCAGTGGTCTATTCTTAATGATCTCATATAAGCAGCGGCTGGGAGGGGCATTCCATCCTGGAGGCCAGGATTTCATCAATTATTCTCTTAGGATGTTAGCTCACTAGATCATGCTTCTTGCCAGTTTTCAGGTGTAAGTACTTAGTTCTGGAGTGTTCAGATCTAGAAAGAGTAAAACACAACCATGTCTTACTTAGGGTAAGACTTCTTTTTTATTCTGTTATGTTAATCACCATACATTACATCATTAGTTTTTGATGTAGTGCTCCATGATTCATTGTTTGTAGTGCTCCATGCAGTACGTGCCCTCCTTAATACCCATCACCGGGCGAACCCATCCCCCCACTCCCCCTCCCCTCTAGAACCCTCAGTTTGTTTCCCATAGTCCATAGTCTCTCGTGGTTCGTCTCTCCCTCCGATTTCCCCCCCTTCATTTTTCCCTTCCTACTATCTTCTTTTTTTTTTTTTTTTTTTTTTAACATGTATTATTTGTTTCAGAGGTACAGGTCTGTGATTCAACAGTCTTACCCAATAGAGGGCTATCTCTGAGCACTTTTCACTTGTCCCCTGTAAAGGGAAAATGGCCCTAAGAATCCAGTTTGAGTTTTATCACCTCTAGAATACGGCCCAGGCAGAAATACTTCCTCTTTCTTTTGTGTGCCTTTGACCCATGTAAGCACATTTTCTGTAGAGAATATGTATTAGAGTAAGCTAACTGCTATAATAAAGAACCCGCAAATAACAATGGTTTTGGACAATAGATACTTCTTACTTAGATAAACATTCCCTGTGAGTACTTGGCAGACAGCCTGATGAGCAGAATTTCTAAAATGCACATTCCTTCCGTCTTGCTGATTTGCCTTCCTTGAAGTTCTCTGAGTTCTATTTTTCATCGAGGGTGGAAATAAGAGAGCATATCACCTGTGGATGGTTTGCATGTACCAGTCTTAAAGTTAAAAACATTAAACATCATTTCTTTCCATATTCCATTGGCAGGAACTTAGTCACATGACTATATTTAACTGTGAGGGAAGCTGGAAGTGTACCCTATGTTCCCAGAAGGAAAAGGAAATGGCTCTTGTGTGCACACAGCAGTCTGTCACACAGAACTTTTTATATCACATTATAATTAAATATTATTTGCTGATCTCTCCCACTGTTCTGTGAGCTCTTTGAGGATGAGAGCTACATCATTTTACAATTTGGTCTCCTCAGAGCCTAGCAGCAAAATACTTGGTACAAAGTAGAAGTTGCCTAATAAATATTGATAGAATGATGACAGTAGCCTTTAGACCAAAAAACTATTTGATATTTTTAGGTTATATAGGACTTACCTAGTACTTTCAAAATTCTTGCTGAATAAAAAAAAATGACTAAGAAATAACTCATTTTCAATGTGTATGCAGTCCACCCAACCAGTACATTCTAAAGCACAAATTAAAGCCTCTTTTCTCTATGCTATCACACTGCTATTATTTGAGCCAGACCTGCATGCATGCTGTTATTATGGGATTAATTTCCTCACTTAAGTTTTACTGGAAACTGTTTTACTGACTACTATTAAGAGGAACATCAAACACTTTCGACTTGCTCCATTAAGCAAAGCAGCCATTGCTTTTAGCACTTTCCTTATGGTTCTTGATACATTATGCTTTTTTAAAAGTCTCATTCCAGTAAGACTGAGGTTTGCTCAGATGTTCACTTTAAATGAGTGGTTTTGATCCATAAATACTGTTTAGGAATATTTATGTGGGAAAACATTCCATACTTGCAGAAATCTGTATTAAGCCTCTGAATAGGAATCTCATTTCTGATGAATTTTCAGATATTGAAAAAATGCCAGAGTATATATTTGTTATGTATTGTTCAATATTATAATAAATACAGTTTGCATTATAATCTTCAATGAAATCTCATTCTACCTCTGATGTACTTAGTGTGGGTATATAAAGAGAAGGATATTACAGAGAATTAAGAGAACAAGCCTTTGAAGTTTGACATTGATGATTTTATTCTTAGCTTTGTTACTTGAGCTGTGTGATCTTATATCTTAAACATTCCCCAGCCTCTGTTTCCTTCTGTGTAAAATGGGGATAAAAATGGTACCTCTTCCACAGTAGGAATGTGAGAATTAGGAAGTTAATGGTATAATGCATATGAACACATATCGCACATCAAGAAGTGCTCAATAATTAATTTAAAATGTTTTTTTATTATTAAATTTATTGAGATCCTATTATGGCCCAGATACTAGGCTAAATATTCTATGGACAATTGTGAACTCCTTTTGTCCTATCAATAATCTTGAGGCAACAAGAATATAGAGGAAATTGGTACTCCTAATTAGTGGTGGGTTCAGGGTCTAAGACTTGTCACACTATAGCTGCTGCTGTCATTGTCCCCAAAGGGTTTACAACCCAACTGGAGAGAAAAACAAAAACTCAGTGGCATGATAGTTAACGATGAAGTTCTTTCTACATGTCAGGCATTTTAAAAATCCTTCATACACTATGTAATAAATGCTACCCTTATCTCTATTTACAAATGAGGAAACCAAGGCAAAGCAAGTTTAAGTAATTTGCCCAAATACATATATATAATAAGTGTCCTTAAAAATCCCAAAGCTGGGATTTTAACCCAGGCAGTATGGCTTAAAAGTCTGTGCTCACCATCAGGACACACAAGTGCTACAGCACAGATATGTCATTATGTACAGTGTATTGCATGAAACAACAAGAATTGTGTGCAGTCAGAACATATAACAATAGTTTAGGTAAAGAATAGAGGTAGCACTTGTACTAGACTTTAAAAACAGAGATTCTGGATATATACAAAAGAGCAAGATACAGAGTTCAGGAAGATGGACTAGCATGATCAAATAGGGAAGTTTGCAACATAAACACTTTCATTTTATTACAGTAAACAGAACTATGCATTTGCTGATGAAAGTTTCTGAACACAGCAGCACTGACTTGGAAAGACAGAACTGCTCAGCAAAGTATCCCCAGAGCTTTCAAGTTGGAGGTGGAATTGAGCAGGCTGATATTGAAAGAAAACGTGGATGATTGACAGGTAGAGTTGACTCAATCTATTAGTTTCTTGAAATCCTTTCAAGGGTCATCATTAAATGACAAACTCAATGAACTTCACATGAGAATCCACAGGACAAAAAAAAATGAACTCATATCAAAAAGTATATTGGGAAGAGGCCAAAGGAAACTGATAATGAAAATAGCAGTGCTCTTTAAAAAAACTTAAGGTTTTGAAATTGTTGTACACAGTAAACTAGTTTATTAGCCCAGTGATCATTTTATGTCCCGAGCAATTGATTGGACAGTTGACTTTTATTTTCAACCTTAGTTTATTTGCCTTTAAGACTCCACTGAAGATGTTTTCTATCTCCACTTAATTCCTACTTTAGAAGGAAATTTACCATAGCTGTAGTTACCTCAGCAGTGTTCTCTCTCAGAACTCTTTCTCAGAAGTATCAGATGCTGAGTCTTAGACCAGTTTATATCTACTCTCTGATCTATCCTCACAGCTCTTTTCTCTGTCCACAGAGTTCTTACCAGAAGAACATCTTAGTGATAATTCTCTTGAGTAATGAGTTAATTCTTCTTATAGTCCTACAGCCAAAACACTAACCGGTAGAATAAATTCAACTTTTGAGAAATTAAAAACTAAGGAGCCTCCTCATCTGTTTCTGATTCTGGTGGTAGCAGTGTCATAATTAGGGCATGTTAAGGCGTGGTGAAAATAATCAACATGACCATCATCCCTATTACTTGTCATCATGACACGCACCACCACTGCCAACCATCATCATCACTGTTCATTACAGGCTTCCTAATTAGTTGCAACTGTAGTTGGAAGAATCTTTACAGACCCTTATTTTTTCACAAGCCTCACTATGAAAAAAAATATGATTATTTCCACTTAACATGTGTGGAAAGGAGGCTTAGGTAACTCATGCAAAGTTCACATTTCCTGTTTGTAGGGAAGAAAGGCTGGGATTTTTCCACTTCATGGAGGAGAAAATACGGTATTTTACCAAGGTTTATCTTTCTGAATCTTGTTTTTACTTTTTATTCTGCATTTGAGTTCACTATCCTCAATCTAGAACCCTGGTCCATGTGCCATGGAAGGATATGTCTCACAGCTATAAATTAAACTATAATTCATCTGTGCTTCTGACATTTTAGTGTTGATAATGCTTTTTGAGGGAACAGTGTGCATGCATGAGTGTTGTCCTTTTTATTTTAGGTTATTTAGCAGCATCCCCGGCTTCTACCCACTAGATACCAGTAGTGCCCCAGTCATGGCAATCACAGATATCTCTAGGCATTGTGAAATGTCCCCCAGGAGGCAAAATCATCTTGGTTGAGAACCACTGAGTTAACACCTTGGAAAGTATTAGCTTCTTCTCAGGAATAGAAGAGTTATTTTTCCCAGGGGTATTTCCAAATAACTGATTTCAGAACGATGGAAATTGCAAGCAATTCCAAAGACCAAAGGGAAGCTAATTTTAGGTGTGGCAAGTGCTGCTGCTGCTGCTTCTTTCTTTAAAGATTCTATTTATTAGAGAGAGAGAGAGAGAGAGAAAGAGGGAGCAGAGAGGAAACATGAGCTGAGGGAGTGGCAGATGAAGAGGGAGAGGCATACTTTCTGCTGAGTAGGGACCCTGATGCGGGGCTCTATCCCAGGACTCCAGGATCATGACCTGAGCTGAAGGCAGACACTTAACTGACTGAGCCATCCAGGCACCCTATCAAGTGCTGCTTCTTGATGCTCCTAAAAATATATCTGTTTTGTCTAAGCAGTCACAAGGTAAATCCTGATGCAGATATTAATAAAATGTAAAAGAAGTAAAAACTAAACACAATGGCTATCCAAATATTTAAACTTGCTTAATATGGACTTCTTTCATGTCACTCGAAATCTTATTGAAATCAATCTCATTGAACTAATTCAATTTTGAAAAACATTTTAACTGTTATTACAGAAAACTAGAAAATCATCATACAATAAAAAAAAAATCACCCATCCGGGGTGCCTGGATGGCACAGTAGTTTAAGCATCTGACTCTTGGTTTTGGCTCAGCTCTGATCTCAGGGTGTGAGGTTGAGCCCCATCTTGGGCTACACACACAGCACAGAGTCTGGTTGGGTTTCTCTCTTCCTTTCCCTCTCCCCAGTACTCTGTCTGTATCTATCTCCACCACCATCTCTCTCTTCAAAGAACAAATAAATCTAAAAAAATAATAATCACCATCTCCAAATAGCTATCATTTGCATTTTGGCCCATTTCCTTCTATGTAAGTTTTTTGTTTTTCTGTGTATCATAATAATAGTACCTTTTCCACATGGCTGTTATAATTCTCATTAAATGTTTAACATATTGCCTGGCACATAGTATGGACTCTATTTGTTCTTGCTATTTTATTGTTATCATCTGTGTAATTATATATTTTATGAAAAGTTTGCATCATGTGAATGTGTCGTCATTTAACTTTCCTCCTTTTTTATAGCATTTAGATTAGTTCAAAATAGGATAAATTACTTTTGAACTCCAAGCATAACTATTAAAGGAAGTTTATAAAATAATAGCTGCTTTATGGATACTTCTAGATTAAAAGGGGAAGTCTTTTTTCATAACCAGGCAATTAGTGAAATGATATCTTCTGGCACTACCATCTGTCCACTTCCCTCCAATTTGACCTTATGACAAAGATAATTTTTGAAATAGGTATTTGTTGATTAAGTTCAGTTAGGATGTGTTGTGCATTCAAACCTTTCTTTTGGAATGATCAGATTTCTTGAGAGTGTTTGGGTGTTTTATGCTTTTGTGGTTGTTGTTCAACTGTGGCAATCATAGGGAAACAAATAAAATGGTTGTTAGTGACCAATTTCCACACAATGTGGAAAATGAGAATAGTTTCAGGAGGATATTCACTTTGGAACTCAGTTAACAGCTTGGACATTTGGCAAGTGAGATGTGAAGTCATGTCCCCAAATCATCAGTTTCTCGACTCCAAGCTTACTGGGTTTTGATCACTAATGGCTGTGGTTCTGGAATGGTGTCCATTTGCCTAAGTTAATGGCAGATACAGTTGACCCTCGAACAATGCCAGGGTTGGGGAAACCAATACCCCATGCGGTCGAAAACCATGTATAACTTGTGACTCCCCTAAAACTTAACCACTAATAGCCTAATATTGGCTGGAAGCCCTACCAATAGCATAAACAGTCAATTAGCACATATTTTGTATGTTATGATTATATATTGAATTATTACAATAAACTAAGCTAGATAAAAATAGTTAAAACCATGGGAAGAGAAAGTACATTTACAGTACTGTGATGTATTTATATTAAAAAAAAATCCACATATAAATGGACCCGTGCAGAGGCACCTAGGTGGCTCAGTCAGATAAGCATCCCTACTCTTGATTTCAGCTCAGGTCATGATCTCAGGGTCATGAGATCCAGCCCTGCATCCATCTCCGCACTGGGTGTGGAGCCTGCTTTTAAGGTTCTCTCTCCCTCTACCACTGCCTCTCCCCCTCCTCACAAGTGCACACATGTGATCTCTCTCTCTCTCTCAGAAATTGAATGAATGAGGGCACCCATGTAGTTTGAAACCCATGTTGTTCAACAGTCACCTGTATTTTCACTAAACTTTTAAAAAAAATTTTAGTGTAGCTAACATACAGTATTATATTAGTTTCTGGTGTATAATTTAGTGAATCAACAATTCTATGGGGGCGCCTGGGTGGCTCAGATGGTTAAGCCTCTGCCTTTGGCTCGGGTCATGATCCCAGGGTCGTGGGATCGAGCCCCACATTGGGCTCCTGGCTCAGCGGGGAGCCTGCTTCTCCCTCTGCCTCTCTCCTTGCTCATGCTTTCTCTCTCTGTATCTCTGTGTCTCAAATGAATAAATAAAATCTTTAAAAAAAGAAAAAAAAAACAATTCTATGTTACTCAACGCTCATTGTGATAAGTGATTACCTTCAAATTACCTTCATTACCTTCAAATATTCCACCCAGCCCCCCACTCATCTCCCCACTGGTAACCATCTGTTTGTTCTCTATAGTTGAGACAAACCGAAAAACATTTATTTTTTTCTTTGTCTTGTTTTTTAAGTCCCACTTATGAGTGAAATCATATGGTATTTGTCTTTCTCTGACTGACATTTCATTTAGCATTATACTGTCTAGCACCATCCATGTTGTTGCAAATGGTAAGATTATATTATTTTTTAATGGCTGAGTAATATTCCATTGTGTGTGTCTATGTGTGCATATATATGTGTGTGTATACACACATCTTTATCCATTCTTCTGTTAATAGACACGGGCTTTTTCTGTAATTTGGCTATTGTAAATGATGCTGCAGTGAATGTGCATATATCTTTTTAAATTAGTGTTTTCATATTCTTTGTGTAAATACCCAGTAGTGGAATTGGTCAATCATATGGTAGTTCTACTTTTAATATTTGAGGAACCTCCATATTGTTTTCCACAGTGGCTGTAGCAGTTTGCATTCCCACCACAGTGCACAAGTATTCCTTTTTTCCCACTTCTTTGCCAACATCTGTTATTTCTTGTGTTCTTTATTTTAACTATTCTGACAGGTTTGAGGTTATATCTTATTGTGATTTTGCATATTGTGTGAATTTCCCTGATGAACAGTAATGTTGAACATCTTTTTGAGAGAGAGAGAGAGAGAGAGAGAGAGAGCTTATGGGGGGTGGAGGGGCATGCAGGAGGAACAGAGCGAGAGTGAATCCTAAGCAGACTCCATGGCCAGTTGGAAACCAACACAGGGCTTGATCTCAGGGCCCTGATTTCATGACCTGAGCCAAAATCAAGGGTCAGATGCTTAACTGACTGAGCCACCCAGGTGCTCCAGTAATGTGGAACATCTCTTCCTGTGTCTGTTAGTCATTTGTATCTCTTATATGGGGAACTGTCTGTTCATATTTTATTCCTACTATTCCTTTATTTGTATCTCTTATATGGAGAACTGTCTGTTCATATTTTATTCCTACTCTTCCTAAGGCAAGTACCTTAATCCTAACTTCTAACCCCTAATCTTTAATACCTAACCCCTAACACCTAAACCTAACCCCCAGCCCCAACCCAACCCTGTCCCTAATTGTAATGCTAACCCGCTGGAGAGGTCTTTGAACTGCAAAATACCGGGCACATACCCTAATGCTACATCTAATCCTAACCCTACCCTAGATGTGAGAAAGTGACTTCCTGAACACATGTTAAGTAAAGCTGAGATACAGCCTAGTTATTCTGGAGAAAACCGTAAACATTTAAGAATTGGTAGTATTTCTGAAAATGGGTATAAAGGTAGAGATAAAGACAGAAGGACCAATTCAATATCTATTTGAAGAGTATTTAGAGCCCTAAATCCCCTCCTTGCCTCAGTTACATAGATTCTTCCTATTTTTTAAATTTGATTATTGTTATTTTTGGTGTTGAGTTGTATGAGTTCCTTATATATTTTGGTTACTAACCCTTTATTAGACATGTCATTTGCAAATATCTTCTCCTATTCAGCAGGTTGTTTTTTTAATTTTGTTGATTGTTTCGTTTGTTGTACAGAAGTCTTAATAGTTTATTTTTGCTTTTTTTTTTTTTCTTGCCTCAGGAAACATCTAGAAAAATGTTGCTATGGCCAAAGTCAGAGAAATTACTGCCTGTGTTATCTCCTAGGATTCTTATGGTTTCAGGTCTCACATTTAGGCCCTTAATCCATTTGAAGTTTATTTTTGTGTATGGTATAAGAAAGTGGTCCAGTTTCATTCTTTTGCATGTAACTGTCCAGGTTTCCCAACCACATTTGTTGAAGAGACATTCTTTTTCCCTTTGGATATTCTTTCCTGCTTTATCAAAGATTAGTTGACCATATAATTATGGGTTATTTCAGCGTTCTCTATTATGTTCTATTGATTTATGTGTCTGTTTTTGTGCCAGCACCATATTGTTTTGGTTACTACAACTTTGTGGTACATCTTGATATCTAGAATTGTGATACCTCCAGTTTTGTTTTTCTTTTTCAAGATTGCTTTGACTAATGGGGGTCTTTTGTGGTTCCATTTATGATTGTCTTTTCTAGCTCTATTAAATAATGCTGGCAGTATTTTGATTGGGGTTGCATTAAATCTGTAGATTGCTTTAGGTAATATGGACATTTTAACAATATTCTTCCAATCCGTGAGCATGGAATATCTTTCTATTTGTGTCTTCTCCAATTTCTTTCATCACTGTTTTATAGTTTTCAGAGTATAAGTCTTTCACCTACTGGGTTAAGTTTATTCCTAGGTATTACTTTTGGTGCAAATGTAAATGGGATTATTTTCTTATTTTTTCTGTCATTATTACTGTATAGAAATGCAACAGATTTCTGTATATTAGTTTTGTTTCCTCTGACCTTACTGAATTCATTTATCAGTTTCAGTTATATTTTGGTGGAGTCTTTGTGTTAGCTGTATCATTAAATTGTTTTTTAAGATGATTTGTGATTAGGAATTTTGAGTATAAGAAGCAGGCCACTGAGGTGGGGTACTGCTTTCTCTGGGTGTCAGGAAATTTGGACTTTTGACAATCTCTTCAGCAAACTTATAATGGGACTTGGACTCTGTTTCTTTCTCTTTAACAATGAGAGTTGAATTAGATCACTTTTAAGTCCTCTTAAACATTTTCCCATTTTGATTTTTAAGTTTCATTTAATAAGTGTATTCAATTCCTTGCTTATAGATTGGTAGAAGTAGGTTATTGGTATGCAGTATGTTAAATCTGTCAGAAGAAAGATCAGAGAATGCCCCAGTAAAGATCACTCAGCTTTTAAAGTAAGATTCAAGTGAGTCAAAGGATTTCAATCTATGAGACGGAGAGAAAAGACTGGACAGCAATGGTCGTCTACTTTGAGACACAGACACCAAATGCAAAAGTTACTTAATACAAAGACTATAAAGAATATATACTGGACAGTTGCAGAAACCTGATGGTTTGAAGTCTCAAAAAGCTTCTTTCCACATGGATTGTATATTCAGTTGGAACAGTTTAAAGACTTGGAAATAGCAGAAACTAACGAGGCCACATTATATCTGCTCCTCAGACTAGGCTCCATAGATTGTCAGAGAGAAGACTGTGCTGGTAACTACAGACCTTGTATCTTAAACACATGATCAGGATATCACAAATATATGTTCATCCAGCCATTCTTTTTTTTTTTTTTGAGGTATAATTTACGTATAACATATTAATTTCAGGTGCATGGTATAATGACTCAGTATTTGTATATATTGCAAGATAATCACCACAGTACGGTTAACATCTGATACATTACATAGTTACCAAACCATTTTTTTTTCTTATGGAGACTTTTAAGATCTACTCTCTTAAAAATTTCAAATATTAACTATACTCATCATGCTGTCCAGCTATTCTTAACATTCATAAGCATAGCAGAAAAAAAAAACTCCACTTTCCATTAATTTATGCATTAAAAATATCTATTGATGTCTACTCTTCAACACTCTGTTGAACACTGGAGATGCCAGAATGAGATCAACTTATTTGGCCTGAGTTGTCCCTGTCTTTGTGGATCTTAGACCCTGTTGAAGGAAGCAAATAATCATTTAAACAAATGAATGCTGAATAGCAAATCTGAGAAGTGTTTCAAACAATACGTTATTGGAAAAACACAAAATGGGGAGATAAGAAATTTTCTTTACCTGAACCAAACCACAGGGACATCTTCAGAGATGTGATTTGCTTCAAATATCTTGTGACTTCTTCCCCCTTCCCTTTACTCAAGCCTCAGAGATTTTTGTGGGGTAAGACATGTGCGAGCATATATAATCACTATGCTTTCTAAATGATTTGATCTAGTACTTTATTCTCTGGGATCTCCAACAAGTCAAAGGAATACAAAATGATGAGAACTGCAATATTGATTCTTACACCAGCCTACATTTCATTTTACCATATAGTGGACAGTTTTAAATTTGACCATAATTTAAAAACGTAAGCATGTGTGGCTAAATGAATCTGGGCCACATCAAGCCTGAATTCCATATTTAGTCTACTTCAGGCTTATTTTTTTTTAAAGATTTTATTTATTTATTTGACATGGAGAGAGAGAGAGAGTACAAGCAGAGGGTGAGGGGCCAAGGGAGAGGGAGAAGCAGACTCCTGGCCAAGCAGAGCCTGACCTGGGGCTTGATGCCAGGACCCTGGGATCATGACCTGAACTGAAGGCAGCCGCTTAACCGACTGAGCCACTCAGGCACCCCTACCTCAGAATTATTGATTGGTACCCCGTCCTTCAGAAAGACAGGGTAAGCTCCTCTAGATTGCCTACTAGATTCATCCATTTATTTGACCAATATTTATGAAGTGTTTGCTTTTGCTGGATGTCAAGAGATTGTGGAGATGCACACTGTACCCACCCTCAAGGAACTTAATGTCAAATGCTTTCAGGACACAGTGACAAATTTCCCCAGTGGTTAATAAATAGAACTTGCCCAAAATAGTGATTTTTTTATAGGACATTATTTTGCCCCTAAGATTATAGCATGTTGCAGAACTACCATATCATCACTTTTCCTAAACCTGAAAGTGCTCAAAAACTACTGGCAACTGAGTTTTCAATTTTTATTATAAAGAACACAAAGACAGTGAAATTAGTCTGTTATTAAATGAACTCTTTACTGTTCCTCAAGTAGTTTGCAACTTATTTTCGCTCAACTGCTATTAATATGTCTGGGCAGGAAATTAACTTTTTACTTAATAGTTTTCTCACATATCACTTCATTATGACTGCTACAAAATGCCACCTAACTTTAGAATTTTGCACTAAAGGCTGGGTTTTGACCAAAATCAGTCAGTCAGTAATAGTAATAATAGTAAAGATATCAATAATAATAATTATATATAATATATATAGTTGAATATATTTGCCAGATGCTACTTTAAATATTTTTCCACATGGTTTTTAATCTTCACAGGAAGTAACGTAGGAGGCCTAACTTACCCAGTATCATGCAGCTTTTCAACTGTGATGCTAGACAAACTAAAGTCTGTCAGATTTTGAAATCCATTCTAGTTGCGTTAGGAGTGCTAACTATGACCACCAGATAAGGGTGTTAAGAATTCTGACACTGCCCATCTGTGCCTAGCCTATGCATGGCAAAGGTGAGGGTTGAGGGTTGTCAGTTTACATCTATTTAAAGATAATCTATGAATAAAAGGTCTATATAGATATGCGGAAGTATATTTTTTCATCAGTAATATATATAATTGAGATTAGTCCATGTTTATATGGCTGTTGAATTCATATTTTTAACATCTTTACTGTATTCGATTGTACTTGTATGTTATCATTCACTTAACCTATCTTCTACGAATACATATTGTTCTCTGTCCTTTTGTACTCGTAACAATAATGGAATAAATATTTTTCTGTATACTCCTCTTGCACGTGTTTTTTTTTTTTTTACTATATTCATAGGAAATATTCATAGAAATCACCGGGTGAAAAGATAAATGCATTTTAAAATGTGATAGTTATTGCCAAATATTACATGCTGACAAAAGAACATGTGTGTGCTTTCTCTACACTTGAACCAAAACTTTTATTTTTTTTGTTTAAAAATAATTTCAAATTTATGGGTAAGTTGCAAAAGTAAAAATACAAAGAACATCTTATACGCATTACCCATATTCACCGATTAACAATTTACCTCATTTATTTGCTTCATTTCCTCTCTTTCTGTGTTTGTGTGTATGTGTACCCACACAACCACACAAGTTTCAGGGAAGTTACATACCTTATGGCCTTTTACTCCTAAACACTTCAGTATTAATTTCCTAAAACTATGGGTAGTCTATTACCATATAATTGACTCATTAACTATAACTTTGATTCATCTAACCAAAACTGTTACATATGGATAGGTGAAAAAAACTTACTTTTTTTTAAATGAGTGAGTCTGAGTATTTTATATGCTTAAATTTCTATTGAGTTTTTTTTATTTTATTATGTTATGTTAATCACCGTACATTACATCATTAGTTTTTGAGGTAGTGTTCCATGATTTATTGTTTGCATATAACACCAGTGCTCCATTCAGTATGTGCCCTCTTTAATACCCATCACCAGGCTAACCCATCTCCCCAGCCCCCTCCCCTCTAGAACCCTCAGTTAGTTTCTCAGAGTCCATAGTCTCTCATGGTTTGTCTCCCCCTCCTATTTCCCCCCCTTCATTTTTCCCTTCCTACTATCTTCTTTTTTTTTTTAACATATAATGTATTATTTGTTTCAGAGGTACAGATCTGTGATTCATCGGTCTTACATAATTCACAGTGCTCACCATAGCACATACCCTCCCCAATGTCTATCCCCCAGCCACCCCATCCCTCCCACCCCCCACCACTCCAGCAACCCTCAGTTTGTTTCCTGAGATTAAGAATTCCTCATATCAGTGAGATCACATGATACATGTCTTTCTCTGATTGACTTATTTCACTCAGCATAATACCCTCCAGTTCCATCCATGTCATTACAAATGGCAAGATTTCATTCCTTTTGATGGCTGCATAATATTCCATTGTATGTATATAACACATCTTCTTTATCCATTCATCTGTTGATGTACATCTTGGCACTTTCCATAGTTTGGCTATTGTGGACATTGCTGCTATAAACATCAGGGTTCACATACCCCTTCGGATCCCTACATTTGTATCTTTGTGGTAAATACCCAGTAGTGCAATTGCTGGGTCATATGGTAGCTCTATTTTCAACTTTTTAAGGAACCTCCATACTGTTTTCTAGAATGGCTGCACCAGCTTGCATTCCCACCAACAGTGTAGGAGGGTTCCCCTTTCTCCGCATTCCGGCCAACATCTGTCATTCCCTGACTTGTTAATTTTAGCCATTCCGACTGATGTGAGGTGGTATCTCATTGAGGTTTTGATGTGGATTTCCCTGATGCCGAGTGATGTTGAGCACTTTTTCATGTGTCTGTTGGCCCTCTGGATGTCGTCTTTGGAAAAATATTCTTGTCTTCTGCCCATTTCTTGATTGGATTATTTTTTCTTTGGGTATTGGGTTTGATAAGTTCTTTATAGATTTTAGTTACTAGCCCTTTATCTGATATGTCATTTGCAAATATCTTCTTCCATTCTGTCGGTTGTCTTTTGGTTTTGTGGACTGTTTCTTTTGCTGTGCAAAAGCTTTTTATCTTGAAATTCCAATAGTTCATTTTTGCTCCTCCCTTGCCTTTGGCAAAGTTTCTAGGAAGAAGTTGCTACAGCTGAGGTCGAAGAGGTTGCTGCCTGTGTTCTCCAGGATTCTGATGGACTCCTGTCTCATATTTAGGTCTTTCAATCATTTGGAGTCTATTTTTGTGTGTGGTGTAAGGAAATGGTCCCAGTTTCATTCTTCTGCATGTGGCTGTCCAATTTTCCAACACCATTTGTTGAAGAGACTGTCATTTTTCCATTGGACATTCTTTCCTGCTTCGTCGAAGATCAGTTGACCATAGAGTTAAGGGTCCATTTCTGGGCTCTCTATTCTGTTCCATTGATCTGTGTCTGTTTTTGTGCCAGTACCATACTGTCTTGATGACAGCTTTGTAATAGAGCTAGAAGTCCGGAATTGTGATGCTGCCAGCTTTGCTTTTCTTTTTCAACATTCCTCCGGCTATTTGGGGTCTTTTCTGGTTCCATACAAATTTTAGGATTATTTGGTCCATTTCTTTGAAAAAAGTGGATGGTATTTTGATGGGGATTGCATTGAATGTGTAGATTGCTCTAGGTAGCATTGACATCTTCACAATGTTTGTTCTTCCAATCCATGAGCATGGAACATTTTTTCCATTTCTTTGTGTCTTCCTCAATTTCTTTCATGAGTATTTTATAGTTTTCTGAGTACAGATTCTTTGCCTCTTTGGTTAGATTCATTCCTAGTTATCTTATGGTTTGAGGTGCAATTGTAAATGGGATCGACTCCTTAATTTCTCTTTCTTCTGTCCTGTTGGTGGCGTATATAAATGCCACTGATTTCTGTGCATTGATTTTATATCCTGCCACTTCACTGAATTCCTGTATAAGTTCTAGCAGTTTTGAGGTGGAGTCTTTTGGGTTTTCCACATAAAGTATATCATCTGCAAAGAGTGAGCATTTCACTTCTTTGCTGATTTGGATGCCTTTTATTTCTTCTTCTTGTCTGATTGTTGTGGCTAGGACTTCTAATACTATGTTGAATAGCAGTGGTGATAGTGGACATCCCTGCCATGTTGCTGACTTTAGGGGAAAAGCTCTCCATTTTTCTACATTGAGGATGATATTCGCTGTGGGTTTTTCATAGATGGCTTTTATGATACTGAGGTATGTGCCCTCTATCCCTATATTCTGAAGAGTTTTGATCAAGAAAGGATGCTGTACTTTGTCAAATGCTTTTTCTGCATCTATTGAGACGATCATATGGTTCTTGTTCTTTCTTTATTAATGTATTGCATCACATTGATTTGCGGATGTTGAACCAAACTGGCAGCCCAGGGATAAATCCCGCTTGGTTTGGTGAATAATCCTTTTAATGTGCTGTGGGATTCTATTGGCTAGTATTTTGGTGAGAATTTTTGCATCCATATTCATCAAGGATATTGGTCTGTAATTCTCCTTTTTGATGGGGTCTTTGTCTGGCTTGGGGATCCAGGTAATGGTGGCCTCATAAAACGAGTTTGGAAGTTTTCCTCCATTTCTCTTTTTGGAACAGTTTCAGGACAATAGGTATTAATTCTTCTTTAAATGTTTGGAAGAATGCCCCTGGGAAGCCATCTGGCCCCCGGCTTTTGTTTATTGGGAGATTTTTGATTACTTCTTCAGTTTCCTTAGTGGTTATAGGTCTGTTCAGGTTTTCTGTTTATTCCTGGTTTAGTTTTGGTGGTTGATACGTCTCTAGGAATGCACCAATTTCTTCCAGATTATCTAATTTACTGGCATAGAGTTGCTCATAATATGTTCTTATAATTGTTTGTATTTCTTTGGTATTGGTTGTGATCTCCTCTTTCATGATTTTATTTATTTGGGTCCTTTCTCTTTTCTTTTTGATAAGTCTGGCCAGGGGTTTATCAATCTTGTTACTTCTTTCAAAGAACGAGCTCCTAGTTTTGTTGATCTGTTCTACTGTTCTTTTGGTCTCTATTTCATTGATTTCTGCTCTGACCTTTATCATTTCTCTTTTCCTGCTGGGTTTCGGCTTTATTTGCTGTTCTTTCTCCAGCTCCTTTAGGTGTAGGGTTAGGTTGTGTATTTGAGATCTTTCTTGTTTCTTGAGAAAGGCTTGTATTGCTATATACTTTCCTCTTAGAACTGCCTTTGCTGCATCCCAAAGATTTTGAGCAGAAAATGAAAATGTGTTTTCATTTTCATTTGTTTCCATGAATTTTAATTCTTCTCTAATTTCCTGGTTGACCCATTCATTCTTTAGTAGGATGCTCTTTAGCCTCCATGTATTTGAGTTGTTTCTGACTTTCTTCTTATGATTGAGTTCTAGTTTCAAAGCATTGTGGTCTGAAAATATGCAGGGAATGATCCCAGTCTTTTGGTACTGGTTGAGACCTGATTTGTGACCTAGTATGTGATCTATTCTGGAGAATGTTCGATGGATACTAGAGAAGAATGTGTATTCTGTTGCTTTGCGATGGAATGTTCTGAATATCTCTGTGAAGTCCATTTGTTCCAGTGTGTAATTTAAAGTCTTTATTTCCTTGTTGATCTTTGGCATAGATGATCTGTCCAATTCAGTGAGGGGGTTTTTAAAGTCCCCCACTATTATTGTATTGTTGTTGATGTATTTCTTTGCTTTTGTTATTAATTGGCTTATATAATTGCCTGCTCCCATGTTAGGGGCATAGATATTTAAAATTGTTAGATCTTCTTTTTGGATAGACCCTTTAAGTAGGATATAGTGTCCTTCCTCATCTCATATTATAGTCTTTGGTTTAAAATCTAATTTGTCTGATATAAGGATTGCCACCCCAGCTTTCTTTTGATGTCCATTAGCATGGTAAATTGTTTTCCACCCCTTCACTTTCAATCTGGAGGTGTCTTTGGGTCTAACATGGGTCACTTGCAGATAGCTTATCAGTGGGTCTTTTTTTTAATCCAATCTGATAGCCTGTGTCTTTTGATTAGGTCATTTAGCCCATTTACATTCAGGGTAACTATTGAAAAATATGAATTTAGTGTCATTGTATTGCCTGTAAGGTGACTGTTACTGTATATTGTCTGTGTTCCTTTCTGGTCCATGTTACTTTTAGGCTCTCTCTTTGCTTAGAGGACTGCTTTCAATATTTCTTGTAGGCCTGGTTTTGTGTTTGCAAATTCCTTTAGTTTTTGTTTGTCCTGGAAGCTTTTTGCCTCTCCTTCTATTTTCAATGACAGCCTAGCTGGATATAGTATTCTTGGCTGCATATTTTTCTCATTTAGTGCTCTGAATATATCATGCCAGTCCTTTCTGGCCTGCCAGGTCTCTGTGGATAGGTCTGTTGACAATTTGTTTCTACTATTTTAGGTTACAGATCTCTTCTCCCGAGCTGCTTTCAGGATTTTCTCCTTGTCTCTGAGACTCGTAAGTTTTACTATTAGATGTTGGGGTGTTGACCTATTTTTATTGATTTTGAGAGGGGTTCTCTGTGCCTCCTGGATTTTGATGACTGTTTCCTTCCCCACATTAGGGAAGTTCTCTGCTATAATTTGCTCCAGTATACCTTCTGCCCCTTTTTCTCTTTCTTCTTCATCTGGGATCCCAATTATTCTAATACTGTTTTGTCTTATGGTATCACTTATCTCTCCAATTCTGCCCTTGTGATCCAGTAGTTGTTTATCTCTCTTTTTCTCAACTTCTTTATTTTCCATCATTTGATCTTTTATATTGCTAATTCTCTCTTCTGCCTCATTTATCCTACCAGTTAGAGCCCCCATTTTTTATTGCTCCTTATCAATAGCCTTTTTGATTTCGACTTGGTTAGATTTTAGTTCTTTTATTTCTCCAGAAAGGGTTTCTCTAATATCTTCCATGCTTTCTTCAAGCCCAGCTAGTACCTTTAAAATTATCATTCTGAACTCTAGTTCTTACATCTTACTAATGTCTGTATTGATTAGGTCTCTGGCAGTTGGTACTGCCTCTTGTTCTTTTTTTTTTTTTTTTTTTTGAGGTGATTTTTTCCATCTTGTCATTTTGTCCAGAGGAGAGTAGATGAATGAGAGAACAAAATGCTAACAGGGTAACAACGACCCCAGAAAAATATACACTAAACAAATCAGAAGACACATGAAACCAGGGGAAAAGAAAAGGAAAGAAGGAAAAAAGAAAAAAAGAAGAAGAAGAAAAAGATAAAAATAAAACAGAGTATGATCAAATATGATCAGGCTGGTGCATAGATCAGTACCACACACTAGATTATGGGCATATTTTGGTCTGTTAGAAGAAAGTGCCTCCCAAAATTTTAAAGAAAGAAAAACTTATATAGGTACAAAAATAAGGTTAAATACAATGAAGGGATGGAATATGACTATAACGATGAAATTATAAAAGATTTTATAAAAGGTTGATAAGAAGTTAGTTGAAAAAAGAGAGGATTTAAAAAAAAGGGAGAGAATGTGATCAGGCAGGAGACTAGAACAAAGCCATACACTAGAGATTTAGGGTATATTTTGGTCTGTTAGAAGAAACTATATCCCAAAATTTTAAAGAGAGAACAACTTATGTATATATACCAAAAATAAGGTTAACTACCATGAAGTGATAGAATATCACTTTAAAAATGAAAAATAAAGATTTTTTTAAAAAGGGATTGATAAGATGTTGGTTGAAAAAGGGAAGAGAAAAAAGCAAAAGAAAATTAAAAAAATTAACTTTGAAAGACTAAAGAATCATGGGGAAAAAATCCATGAATTATGTGCTGTGTTCCCCTAGTGCTGGCATTCTGCTGTTCTCATTGATGGGTAAACTTGGTCTTGGCTGGCTGTTCTTGCTGATCTTCTGGGGGAGGTGCCTGTTGCTGTGGTTCCCAAATGTCTTTGCTGGAGGCGGAATTGCCCCACCCTTGTCGGTCTGGGCTAAGTAACCTGCTCGGGTTTCGACTCGGGAGCTTTTGTTCCCTGCAAGCTTTTGGTACAGTTTTGGAGGACATGAGTGAAAATGGCGGCCTCCCAATCTCTGCCCCAGAGGACCCAAGAACTTGGGGTCCCACTCCTCAGTGCACCCCCAGAGAAAAGCAGTCAGTCACTCCTGTCTCCAGCGTCTTCAGCCGCACTCTATGCTCACCCAGCCTGTGACCGAGCATTTCTATCTCTGGCACACGACCCGTTTTGAGGCTCTGAATCTAGCAGATCCCTGCAGTGTGCTCCCGCACCGCTCCTCCCAGAGGAGGAAGGTGAGTCTCCCCAGATCTGCCACTTGTTGGGTCTCTGCTGGAGGAGCAGTGGCCCAACTGTGCCGTGGATCACAGTTTATGGCCACCCCGAGCTGAGAGCCCACTCCTCAGCCCCGTCCCTGCAGCCGGCTTCCCCGCTCCAATACCTGGGAGCTCTGCCGCATTCAGGCACCCCGGTTTTTCTATGTCCCCGAGGGTCCTGAGACCACACTCTCTATGTGAGGGTTCCACCCCTTGCTTAGACACTGGAGCGATGTCCCTCAGTGGAGCCGACTTCTAAAAGTTCCAATTTTTGTGCTCCGGGGCTCTATCACTTGTCAGTAGCGGCTGACGGAGGCCCCTTCCCCCGCTGTTTATCTTCCCGAATATCACCTCAGCTTCACTTCTCCTCACGTCCTACCTTCCAGAAAGTGGTGGTCGCTTTTCTGTTCAGAGAGTTACTGCTATTCTTTTCTTCAATCTCCTGTTGAGTTCGTAGGTGTTCAGAATGGTTTGATCACTATGTAGCTGAATTCCTGGGACCAGATGAAATTTAGGTCTCCTACTCCTCCACCATCTTGCTCCTCTCTATTGAATTTTATGTTCATATCTTTTGCCCCTCTTCTGCATTGATTTGTGTATGCTCTATATATATTTGTGGCAAATATGGCAAGGATTTTCTCCCATTTTGTAATTTGTATTTTGAATCAGTTTATGGTGCTATTTGCTTTATAGAAATTATTATTTTTTTCAAAAAAATAAACCTTCTGGATGTCTGGGTGGCTCACTCTTGGTTGTGTCCAACTCTTGATCTCAGCTCAGGTCTCAGTCTCATGATCTTCAGTTCAAGTCCTATGTTGGGCTCCATGCATGGAGCCCACATAAAACAAATAAAAATAAACACAAACAAAACAAACAAACCTTGTTTTAGAGCAGTTTTAAGTTCACAGCAAAACTAAAAGTATAGAGATTTTCCATAGGGTCCATGCCTCTATGAATGCACAGTCTTCTTCATTATCAACCTCCCCTTTCAGAGTGGTACAGTTGTTAAAATTGGTAAATCTACAATGATATATCATTTTCACCCAGTGTCAGTCAATTGTTTATATTAAAATTCACTCCTGGTCTTGTACATTATATGAGTTTAGGTAAACTTATAATGACATATACTCACCATTATAATTTCATATGGAGTATTTCTGCTACCCTAAAAATCCTCATGCTCTATTTATTCCTCCCTCCCTGCTAATCACTGTCAAAACCATGGTTCTTTTTACTCTATCCATTGTTTTGCCTTTTCTAGAATGTCGTATGGTTCTTTGTATATATTAAAGGCACTATTAAGAGTATATATTTTTAAAGATTTTACTTATTTGAGAGAGAATGAGAGAGAGAGACTATGGGGGGGGGAGGATCAGAGGGAGAAGCAGACTCCCTGCTGAGCCTTTTCAGATTGGCTTCTTAGCAATATGCATTTAAATTTTCTCTGCATCTTTTCATGGCTTCATATCTCATTTGTTTTTAGCATTGAATAATATTCCATTGTCTAGATATACACTGTCTATCCATTCATCTACTGAAGGGCATGTTGGTTACTTCCAAGTTTTGGTAATTATGAATAAAGTTACTATAAACACATATGTGGGGGGTTTTATGTCTACATAAGTTTTCAAATCCTTTGGGTAAGTATCAAGAAGGTGCAATCACTGGATCATAGGGTAAAAAAGTAGGTTGGGTTTTTTTTTGTTTTTTTTTTACAAAATCACCGGTCTATCTTCCAAAGTGGATTTATCATTTTGCATTCCCACCAGCAGTTAATGAAAATTCCTATTGCTCCTCATCCTCACCAGCATTTGGTACTGTCATGTGTTCTGGATTTTAGGCATTCTATTAGGTGTATAGTGCTATTTCATGGTTGTTTTTATTTACATTTACCTGACATATGACGTGTAGCATCTTTTCATATACTTATCATCTGTATATCTTCTTTGGTCATATGTTTGCAAAATTTTTACTTGAGCCAAATTTATCATTTTAATAATTTCTGTGTCCTATGTTTAAACAAAGAATCTACTATGGGTGTATAATTTAAATGCTCCCATATTTTTGTTTTATACTTTATGGTTTCATTCTATATACTTAAATATTTGATACATCTGGACATTATTTAAATGGCAGAGATGACATAAGAATCCAAGTTCATTTTTTTCAGATGGCTATACAGTTGTTTCAACATTATTTTTAAAAAATTGCTCATTACTCATTGATTTAAATTGCTACATTTACCATATATACTAAGTTCCCAGAACTGCTTGGGTCTCTCTAGACTCTTGCTTATTCCATTTATCTGTCTCTGTTCATGCTTTAAGTCCAAATATTTATGTGACTGCATTTTTATACTATATTTTAGGTTTTGGTAAAGGAAGTATTCTCTAATTACCCCTCTTTTCAGAATTTACAGGCTCTTTATGGCAAGCTTTTTATGCAAATGAGCTTTAAAAGAATAGTATCTATTTCCAATATTAGCCATATTAGAGTGCATGTAACTTGTAATTGAGGTAATTTTTGCAATGAATTTACCATATTTTTAGGGCACCTGGGTGGCTCTGTCAGTTAAGCATCTGCCTTTGGTTCAGGTCATGATCCCAGAGTCCTGGGATCCAGCCCCATGTTGAGCTCCCTGCTCAGGGGGAGTCTGCTTTCCCTTCTGCCTGTGCCCCTCTCCCTCCCCTCTCTGCTCTCACACTCTCTCATTAATAAATAAAATCTTAAAATATTTACCATTTTTTCTTTCCATATATTAAATTCTTTGTATATATTAAAGGCACTATTAAGAGTATATATTTTTAAAGATTTTACTTATTTGAGAGAGAATGAGAGAGAGAGACTATGGGGGGGGAGGATCAGAGGGAGAAGCAGACTCCCTGCTGAGCAGGGAGCTCGATGTGGGACTCAATCCCAGGACTCCAGGATCATGACCTCAGCCGAAGGCAGTCGCTTAACCAACTGAACCACCCAGGTGTCCCAAGAATATAGTATTTTGTACACTTTTTAACAAATTTCCTATCTTCCTTTATGACCTCGGTATCCTCGCATTTAATCTCCACCCACAACATCACTATTTTAATATAGAGTATGCGTATCTGTATCATTTATACTCACTCATACTTAATATCCACATAAATTTTCTCTTTTGATCAATATTCAGTGATGCTTATTTCTTCTTTTCTGAATATTTTCTCAGTCTTCAAAACATTTTGGAAATCTCTCATCTGCTTTAGTTTAAATTCATTCTTTGTGCAATACTGCATGGTGCAGAAAACTACAAACTAGTGATTCTTCTGTTGATGGGCAGTCTGTTTCCAGTTCTTGGCCTCTATAAGGAAGGTTGAAAAAACATCTTTATCCATATGCTTTTATTGTCTTTATAAGCTGGTATTCTTCTCTCTGGGGGGTAGATGACCATAAGAGTTATTTTTGGGTGGATATTATTAAATTGCCTTCCAAAAGACTGTAGTACTTCATTATCGGTACCAATATGAGATTATTTGCCATCAGACTCTAGAATTTAGAAAATATGTCACTGTCACTTAAGTCTGCATTTCACTATTAGTGTTACTGAGAACATTTTTATATATATGCTCATTTGGATTTACTCTTCTGTGAATTATCTATTCTTATAATTTGCACTTTTTTATATTTGTTTTGTTGTTTTTGATTTGTAAGAGCTATTGTACACTATAAAAATTAACCTATGGTCTGTCATCTACATTATGTATTTTTTAGAACAATTATTTTTCTTTTAACTTTTAATTACATCCTTTCTCATCCAAAAGTTTTAATCTGTTTATTCTATCTTCTTCCATGCCATTTAGACTTCAATCAGGAAAATTTTCCTGATTCCTAGATAGTATAATTTCTTAGAGTTTATTTGTAAATCTTTTAGGTTTTATTGTTGTTGAAATTTATTTTATGATATGGGTTATTTTTCTTTTCTTCCAAATTGTTAGCCAGTTTTGCCCAAACTATTTTTGAAATAGTCTATATTTTAACTACTGAATTAAACTTTATATTTGTCATTTATTAACATTAATAAAGACATCTAATTCTGAGTTCATAATTTATTTCAAAAATTCTGGTGTTCAACTGCAAAGCAGTATTATATTGATTTTATTTCAATGGTCTTATTATAGATTTCCTCAATTGAGGTTCTGCAAAATGTTGCTAGGTTTCCATGAGAGATCATAATTAGTGAAATAGTTGTTATTTAAATTTTGGATGCTTGGCAATGCTAACCTTGCCAGCAGTGAATATTGACTGAACAGTACCATTAGAATTTTTATTACAAGTATATCAGCCTTGTATAGTAGTACATGTAAGAAGGGCCATTTCTTTCTGTTCAATCTATTCTCAGTTTCTGACACAAGATAGGGGAAACTGCTGATTAATAATGGCTGTTATATCAGGGAAGGGTAGAACAATATGGTGACAATGCCAGGTTCTCCGTCTAACTTCTCTCAAACTTCCCTTGTATGCTGCTGACCAACTTGCGGGATTGAAGGAACTCTGTCAGTATAACAAAATTTGAGAGAAATGTTCAATGTAAAAAAGGAATTCTTACTTACCATGACATAGTTACCCCTCTGTATTTTTCCATTGTAAGCCTGGCAGCAAAATGAGGATTTTGTTTGTATTGTGAGGTTTTATTTTACTTCAATTTTATCAATTTTATGGCCTTCTGTTTTCTGTCTTTTTAGCCTTTGTGTGTTAAAACATGGCTGGCTACCCAACATAGTGACCTTTAAAGATAAGGTAAGACATGGAAGAAGATTTTAGCCAAGGGCAATTCTGATAGATGAATGATGAAGAATCACCACTTACGAGAGCAACAAAGGCTCCAACAAAACTTAAAAGTCACTTATGTACAACTCACAGCCATCGGATATATAAAGCACCTGGCTATCTTACATAACTATTGTATTCTCAAAACAGAGTCAAGGTGTGGGGGGAGGGTATGTGCTATGGTGAGCGCTGTGAATTGTGCAAGACTGTTGAATCAGATCTGTACCTCTGAAACAAATAATGCAATATATGTTAAGAAAAAAAAGATAGTAGGAGGGGAAGAATGAAGGGGAGTAAATCGGAGGGGAAGACGAACCATGAGAGACGATGGACTCTGAAAAACAAACTGGGGTTCTAGAGGGGAGGGGGTGGGGGGATGGGTTAGCCTGGTGATGGGTATTAAAGAGGACACGTTCTGTATGGGGCACTGGGTGTTATACGCAAACAATGAATCATGGAACACTACATCAAAAACTAATGATGTAATGTATGGTGATTAACATAACAATAAAAAATTTAAAGTAAAAAAGAAAAAAAAAGTCCTGTCAAAAGCATCAGGAATCAAGTTATATAGTGACGGAATGTATTGCTCAGAAAAGGAAAAGTCCTACAGCTGGTGAGAAACTAATAATGTCAGCATGTAAAATTATAGTAAGTAAAATGTTTAGACAAGATGGAGTATGGGAAATTGAAGGCTCCAGTCTCAGAACAGTACAGTAAGCTGACTTATTGATGACATGTCACATCATACTGAAGAGGTTTTTGTGTAACATACTGAAAACAACAGTTTCTCTGTAGATTGATGAGTCAACAGACTTCACCAATAAATGTCATGATGTAGCATTATAAGATTTGTAAACGATGGTGAAATTTAAGAAAGTTTTTCTGCTGCAAAGAATTACCTACAACCAGCAAGTGCCAGGATAAATGTAACTCTTTGCCTACATATCTAGAAACAAAAGTTTTATCTTTGAGGAATTGAGATGTTGCCCTGTATCAATTGTTGACTCTGTGAAAGGTTTTGCCTCTCTTGTAAAAATAAACAACTGATGTCGTTACAACACACTACTATCTTCAGAGAAATGCTGGTATCAGTACCTGTAACAGAGGAAATAAAAAAAATTCTGGATAATGTCACAAGAGAAATTCTCCTGATAATTAATCTTAACCTCATAATCCAGAGTAGCTTCAGTATAGAAAGCTATATCCAGAATATCTACATCAAATTTGTTAAATTAAAACCAGTATGGAACCTGGGAATAGATTTCAGTATTATCCAGTTGGAGAAAAGTGGTGACACCGATGATGAATATATTTTTTAGACATTCAGATTTTGAAACTATAAAGATCAATTCTGGATCTAGAAGACATAAAGATTTAATTCCTATCAATCATTTTCTTTTAGAAATTTTATTTTTTGTCTCATTATCAGCATAATCCTTGAACTTTAGGCTGAGACTTGTAGATACTTTGAAGTATGGGTCTTTTTTTTTTTTTTTGATACAGAGAGCAGTGTCATGTGACTTGTTTATACTCACCTGTGTTTTAAGGCTAAGTTCTGTGCTATGCAGGGATGCCACCTCATTACTGACTTCCTGACTTTAGACCTCCCATGTTCCCTTAGCAGAAATGTTGAGTCATTCTCCTGAGAGGTTTCTTGGAAAAGTATTATTTTTTTTTCTTTTAAAGTTTGTTATTTTATATTTTCAATAAAGTAAACTTTTTCTTGATCTGTCCATTTGGAAAATACAGAGGTAAATAGGAATAGTCAAAGTTTTTTTTTTCCCAGTGTTCAGCCTTAAGTTAGCCTTGGAGTTCATGAAGTTTGAGAGACAAAGCCTGCATTATCCTCTTGCCTTAAAGTCATCAAAAATAAGGTGAGATAAGACTTCTTACAGATCATTTTTAAAAAGTTTTTTTTTAATCAGATTTACTGAGGTATAATTCACATAAAGTAAATATTTGCCATATATAGGTGTGTGTTTGAGTTTGACACATATATACTTCCATATAACCACTACTTTAAAAAAGAAAATTTTTTTCATAGCCCATTAGAGTTAAAATCTTCCTTCAACCTTGTCCTTTGTCAGTCTCTGCTTGATTTCTGTGCCTATAGTTTGCCTGTTCTAGAATGTCATATAAATTGAATCATAGCTAAGTAGCCTTTTGACTCTGACTTTTTCAAATAATAGCATAATGTATTTGAAATTCAACTATGTTGTTGAATATATTTGTAGTTTATTCCTTGGTATTGGTAGGCAGTACTTCTTTGTAAGGTGGTGCCATAATTTGTTAATCCATTCACCCGTTGATGAATATTTATTTGGCTTTTTCTAGGTTTTCGTGAATATGAATAAATCTATAAATATTCATGTACAGACTTTGAGTAAACATATGTTTTTATTTATCTTATATAAATAACAGGATTGCTGGGTTGTATGGAAATTGTATGTTTAACTTTTAAGAAACTGCTAAATTGTGGGGCATCTGGGTGGCTCAGTCAGTTAAATGCCCAACTCTCGATTTCAGCTCAGGTCATGATCCTCTGTGTCCTGGGAGATGGAGCCCCATGTCATCATTCCCCTTCAGCGGGGCCTCTGCTTGAGGATTCTCCCCCTCTCCCCCTCCCTCACTTGCACTCTCTTTCTCTCTCTCAAATAAATCTTTAAAAACAAAACAGAGGGCAGAGCAAGATGGCGGAGGAGTAGGAGACCTGGATTTTGTCTGGTCTCAGGAATTCAGCTGAATAGGGATCAAACCATTCTGAACACCTACGAACTCAACAGGAGATTGAAGAAGAGAGTAGCAACAACTCTCTGAACAGAGAAACGACCACTTACTGGAAGGTAGGACGTGCAGAGAAGTGAATCCGAGGTGATATTTGGGAGGATAGACGGCGGGGAAGGGGGCCTCCATCGGCTGCTTCTGGCAAGTGCTAGAGCCGCGGGGGCACAAAATCGGAACTTTTAGAAGTCGGTTCTGCTGAGGGACGTCCCTGCAGTGGCTAAGCGGGGGTGGAACCCTCATGGGACACTGGACCCAGGACCCTCGGGGTCACAGAAAGACCGGGGGTGCCTGAGTGCAGCAGAGCTCCCAGGTATCGGAGCAGGGAAGCCGGCTGCAGAGACGGAGCCGAGGCATGGGCTCTCAGCTCGGGGTGGCCATAAACTGTGATCCGCGGCCCAGGTGGGCCACTGTGCCTCCAGCAGGGACCAAACAACCAGCAGAGCCAGGGAGACTCCCCTCCCTCCCCCAGGAGGAGCGGCGCAGGAGTGCACCGCAGGGATCTGCTGGGTTTGGAGACTCCATACGGGGTCGGGAGCCAGAGATAGAAACGCTCGGTCACAGGCTGGGTGAGCACGGAGTGCGACCAGGGACACGGGAGTGATTGACTGCTTTTCTCTGGGGGTGCACTGAGAAGCGGGGCCCCGAGGTCTCAGGTCCTCCAGGCAGAGAGTGGGAGGCCACCATTTTCGCCCTGGTCCTCCAAAGCTGTACCGAGAGCTTGCAGGGAACAAAAGCTCCTGAGAGCAAACCCGAGCAGCTTGCCTAGCCCCGACTGACAAGGGCGGGGCAATTCTGCCTCTGGCAAATACATTTGGGAACCACAGCAACAGGCCCCTCCCCCAGAAGATCAGCACGAACAGCCAGCAAGCCAAGACCAAGTTTACCGATCAAGGAGAACGGGAGAATCCAGCGCTAGTGGAATACTACAGATCGAATTCATGGCTTTTTTACCATGATTCATTAGTTTTGCAAAGTTAATTTTTTTAACTGTTTTTTGTTTTTTATTTGAATTTTTCTTTTTCACTTTTTCAACCAACATCTTATCAATCCCTTTTTTAAAAAAACAGTTTTTATTTTTCATTTTTAGAGTCATATTTTATCCCTTCATAGTAGTTATCCTTATTTTTGGCATATATATATAAGTTCTTCTCTCTTTAAAATTTTGATATACAGTTTCTTCTAACAGATCAAAATATACCCTAAATCACTAGTGTATGGCTTTGTTCTAGTCTCCTGCCTGATCACAGTCTCTCCCATTTTTTTTTCTTTTTTTTTTTAAATCTTCTTCTTTCTTCTTTCAAACAACTTCTTATCAATTCTGTTTATAAAACCTTTTATAATTTTCATCTTTACAGTCATTTTCCATCCCTTCATTGTATCAACCCTCATTTCGTACATATATGTCTTTCTTCCTTCAAAATTTTAGGAGGCACTTTCTTCTAACAGACCAAAATACACCCAAAATCTAGTGTGTGGCACTGATCTATGCACTAGCCTGATCATATTTGATCATATTCTGTTTTTTTTTTTGTTTTGTTCTGTTTTTGTTTGTTTTTATCTTTTTCTTTTTCTTTTTTATTTTTTTCTCTTTTTTCTTTCTTTCCCTTTCTTGTCCCCTGGTTTCAGGTCTTTTCTGAATTGTATAGAGTATATTTGCTGGGGACGTTGTTAACCAGTTAGCATTTTGTTCTCTCATTCATCTGTTCTCCTCTGGACAAAATGACAAGATGAAAAAAATCACCTCAGCAAAAAGAACAAGAGGAAGTACCATCTGCCAGGGACCTACACAATACGGACATTAGTACGATGTCGGACCTAGAGTACAGAATCATGACTTTAAAGATATTAGCTGGGCTTGAAAACGTGGAAGTTATTAGAGAAAGCCTATCTGGAGAAATAAAAGAACTAAAATCTAATCAAGTCGAAATCAAAAAGGCTATTAATGAGGGGCAATAAAAAATGGGGGCACGAACTGCTAGGATAAATGAGGCAGAAGAGAGAATCAGCGATATAGAAGACCAAATGATGGAAAATAAAGAAGCTGAGAAAAAGAGATAAACAACTGCAGGATCACGAGGGCAGAATTTGAGAGCTAAGTGAGGGGATAAGACGAAACAACATTAGAATAATTGGGATCCCAGAAGAACAAGAAAGAGAGAGAGGGGGCAGAAGGTATATTGGAGCAAATTATAGCAGAGAACTTCCCTAATGTGGGGAAGGAAACAGGCATCAAAATCCAGGAGGCACAGAGAACCCCTCTCAAAATCAATAAAAATAGGTCAACACACCGACATCTAATAGTAAAACTTATGAGTCTCAGAGACAAAGAGAAAATCCTGAAAGCAGCTCGGGAGAAGAGATATGTACCCTACAATGGTAGAAACATTAGATTGGCAACAGACCTATCCACAGAGACCTGGCAGGCCAGAAAGGACTGGCATGATATCTTCAGAGCACTAAATGAGAGAAATATGCAGCCAAGAATACTATATCCAGGTAGGCTGTCATTGAAAATAGAAGGAGAGGTAAAAAGCTTCCACGACAAACAAAAACTAAAGGAATTTGCAAACACAAAACCAGCCCTACAAGAAATATTGAAAGGGGTCCTCTAAGCAAAGAGAGAGCCTAAAAGCTGCGTAGATCAGAAAGGCACACAGACAATATAGAGTCACAGTCACCTTACAGGCAATACAATGGCACTAAATTCATATCTTTCAATAGTTACCCTGAATGTAAATGGGCTCAATGCCCCAATCAAAAGACACAGGCTATCAGACCAGATTAAAAAACAAGACCCATCAATATGCTGTCTGCAAGAGACTCATTTTAGACCCAAAGACACCCCCAGATTGAAAGTGAGGGGGTAGAAAACCATTTACCATGCTAATGGACATCAAAAGAAACCTGGGGTGGCAATTCTTATATCAGACAAATTAGATTTTAAAACAAAGACTGTAATAAGTGATGAAGAAGGACACTATATCTTACTTAAACATTCTATCCACCAAGAAGATCTAACAATTGTAATACCTATGCCCCTAACATGGGAGCAGCCAATTATATAAGGCAATTAATAACAAAAGCAAAGAAACACATTGACAACAATACAATAATACTGGGGGAGTTTAACAACCCCCTCACTGAGATGGACAGATCATCTAAGCCAAAGATCAACAAGGAAATAAAGACTTTAAATGACACATTGGACCAAATGGACTTCACAGACATATTCAGAACATTCCATCCCAAAGCAACGGAATACACATTCTTCTCTAGTGCCCATGGAACATTCTCCAGAATTGATCACATCCTAGGTCACAAATCACAGCTCAACCAACACCAAAAGATTGGGATTATTCCCTGCATATTTTCAGACCACAATGCTTCGAAACTAGAACTCAATCACAAGAGGAGAGTTGGAAAGAACTCAAATACATGGAGGCTAAAGAGCATCCCACTAAAGAATGAATGGGTCAACCAAGAAATTAAAGAAGAATTTAAAAATTCATGGAAACCAATGAAAATGAAAACACAACTGTTCAAAATCTTTGGGATACAGCAAAGGCAGTCCTAAGAGGAAAGTATATAACAATACAAGCCTTTCTCAAGAAACAAGAAAGGTCTCAAATACACAACCTAATTCTACACGTAAAGGAGCTAGAGAATGAACAGCAAAGAAAGCCTAAACCCAGCAGGAGAAGAGAAATAATAAAGATCAGAGCAGAAATCAATGAACTAGAAACCAAAAGAACAGTAGAACAGATAACAAAACTAGGAGCTGGTTCTTTGAAAGAAGTAACAAGATTGATAAACCCCTGGCCAGACTTATCAAAAAGAAAAGAGAAATGACCCAAATAAACAAAATCATGAATGAAAGAGGAGAGATCACAACCAACACCAAAGAAATACAAACAATTTTAAGAACATATTATGAGCAACTCTATGCCAGCAAATTAGATAACCTGGAAGACATGGGTGCATTCCTAGAGATGTATCAACTACCAAAACTGAACCAGGAAGAAATAGAAAACCTGAACAGACCTATAGCCACTAAGGAAATTGAAGCAGTCATCAAAAATCTCCCAACAAACAAAAGCCAGGGCCAGATGGCTTCCCAGGGGAATTCTTCCAAACATTTAAAGAAGAATTAATACCTATTCTCCTGAAACTTTTCCCAAAATAGAAATGGAAGGAAAACTTCCAAACTCATTTTATGAGGCCAGTATTACCTTGATGCCAAAACCAGACAAAGACCCCATCAAAAAGGAGAACTACAGACCAATATCCCTGATGAACATGGATGCAAAAATTCTCACCAAAATACTAGCCAATAGGATCCAAGAGTACATTAAAAGGATTATTCACCATGACCTAATCGGATTTATCCCTGGGCTGCAAGGTTGGTTCAACATCCACAAATCAATCAACGTGATACAATACATTAACAAAAGAAAGAACAAGAATCCTATGATCCTCTCAATAGATGCAGAAAAAGCATTTGACAAAGTACAGCATCCTTTCTTGATCAAAACTCTTCAGAGTATAGGGATAGAGGGTACATACCTCAATATCATAAAAGCCATCTATGAAAAACCCACAACGAATATCATTCTCAATGGGGAAAGGCTGAGAGCTTTTCCCCTAAGGTCAGGAACGCAGCAGGGATGTCCACTCTCACCACTGCTATTCAACATAGTATTAGAAGTCCTGGCCACAGCAATCAGACAACAAAAAGAAATCAAAGGCATCCAAATCGGCAAAGAGGAAGTCAAACTCTCACTCTTTGCAGATGATATGATACTTTACGTGGAAAGTCCAAAAGACTCCACCCCAAAACTGCTAGAACTCATACAGCAATTCAGTCAACTAGCAGGATATAAAATCAATGCACAGAAATCAGTGGCATTCCTATACACCAACAACAAGACAGAAGAGAGACAAATCAAGGAGTCGATCCCATTACAATTGCACCCAAAACCATAAGATATCTAGGAATAAATTTAACCAAAGAGGCAAAGGATCTGTACTCCGAAAACTATAAAATACTCATGAGAGAAATTGAAGAAGACACAAAGAAATGGAAAAATGTTCCATGCACATGGATTGGAAGAACAAACATTGTGAAGATGTCAATGCTACCTAGAGCAATCTACACATTCAATGCAATCCCCGTCAAAATACCTTCCACTTTTTTCAAAGAAATGGAACAAATAATCCTAAAATTTGTATGGAACCAGAAGAGACCCCAAATATCCAGAGGAATGTTGAAAAAGAAAAGCAAAGCTGGCGGCATCACCATTCCAGACTTCCAGCTCTATTACAAAGCTGTCAGGATCAAGAAGTATGGTACTGGCACAAAAACCGACACAGATCAATGGAACAGAATCGAGAGTCCAGAAATGGACCCTCAACTCTATGGTCAACCAATATTTGACAAAGGAGGAAAGAATGTCTAATGGAAAAAGACAGTCTCTTCAACAAATGGTGTTAGGAAAATTGGACAGCCACATTCAGAAGAATGAAACTGGACCATTTCCTTACACCGCACACAAAAATAGACTCCAAATTGTTGAAAGTCCTAAACGTGAGACAGGAATCCATCAAAATCCTAACGGAGAACACAGGCAGCAACCTCTTCCACCTCAGCCACAGCAACTTCTTCCTAGAAACATCGCCAAAGGCAAGGGAAGCCAGGGCAAAAATGAACTATTGGGATTTCATCAAGATAAAAAGCTTTTGCACAGGAAAAGAAACAGTCCACAAAACCAAAAGACAACCGACAGAATGGGAGAAAATATTTGCAAATGACATATCAGATAAAGGGCTAGTATCCAAAATCTATAAAAACTTATCAAACTCAACACCCAAAGAACAAATAATCCAATCAAGAAATGGGCAGAAGACATGAACAGACATTTTTGCAAAGAAGACATCCATATGGCCAACAGACACGTGAAAAAGTGCTCAACATCGCTCGGCATCAGGGAAATCCAAATCAAAACCTTGATGAGATACCACCTCACACCCGTCAGAATGGCTAAAAGTAACAAGTCAAGAAATGACAGATGTTGGCGGGGTTGTGGCGAAAGGGGAACCCTCCTACACTGTTGGTGGGAATGCAAGCTGGTGCAGCCACTCTGGAAAACAGTATGGAGGTTCCTGAAACAGTTGAAATTAGAGCTACCATACAATCCAGCAATTGCACTACTGGGTATTTACCTCAAAGATACAAATGTAGGGATCCGAAGGGGTACGTGAACCCCACTGTTTATAGCAGCAATGTCCACAATAGCCAAACTGTGGAAAGAGCCAAGATGTCCATCGACAGATGAATGGATAAGGAAGAGGTGGTATATGTACACAATGGAATATTATGCAGCCATCAAAGGAATGAGATCTTGCCATTTGCAAAGACATGGATGGAACTGGAGGGTGTTATGCTGAGTGAAATAAGTCAATCAGAGAAAGACATGTATCATATGACCTCGCTGATATGAGGAATTTTTAACCTCAGGAAACAAACTGAGGGTTGCTGGAGTGATGGGTGGTGGGAGGGATGGGGTGGCTGGGTGACAGACATTGGGGAGGGTATGTGCTACGGTGAGTGCTGTGAATTGGGCAACACTGCTGAATCACAGATCTGTACTTCTGAAACAAATAATGCAATATATGTTAAGAAAAAAAGAAGAAGAAGATAGCAGGAGGGGAAGAATGAAGGGGAGTAAGTCGGACGGGGAGACGAACCATGAGAGATGATGGACTCTGAAAAACAAACTGAGGGTTCTAGAGGGAGGGTGGTGGGGCGATGGGTTAGCCTGGTGATGGGTATTATAGAGGGCACGTTGTGCGTGGAGCACTGGGTATTATGCACAAACAGTGAATCATGGAACCCTATATGAAAAACTAATGATGTAATGTATGGTGATTAACATAACAATAAAAAATTAAAAAATAAAAATAACAGCAACAAAAAACAAAACAACTGCTTAGTTGTGTCTCAGAGTGACCATATTACCTTGTATTCCCACCAGTAATGTATCAGAGTGCTAGCTGCTCCATATCCATTCCAGTATTGTTTATGTTCTCTTGTGTTTATTTATTTGTGTATCTTTTTTTTTGATATACATCTTTTGCCCATTTCTTAGGTCATTAGTTTTGTTATAATTGAGTTGTAAGGATTTTTGACGTGTCCTTGATAAAAGTCCTTTGTTGGATATAGATTGTGCCATTATCTTCTTATATCCTGCTCTTTGTCTTTTCATTTTAACTCCATCTTTCAAAGTACAGAAGTTTTAAATTTTGATGAAGTACCATTTATCAATATTTTCGTTTAGAATTCATGTTGTTCTTTATATGTAAGAAGTTTTTGCCTTAAGAAAGGTCATAGATTTTTTCCATTTCTTGAACTGTGATAATTTTAGATTTTAGGTATAGTCTATGATTTAGTTTGAAAATACTGTGTATTTGTTGTGATGTCTGGGTCAAGGGTCATTTTTGTATATGATGGCATAACGTTAAGGCATGGTTTGTTGAGATACAATCCTCTCTCCATTGACTGTTTTAGCAGATTTATAAAAATTCATCTGAGCACATATATGTTTATGTCTGGCTCTTTTTGTTTCATTTATCTATATGTTCATCTTCTGCCAGTATTATACGAGCTTGACTATTGTTGCTTTGTAGGTAATCTTAAAATCTGGTTTTGAGTCTTACACATATTATAGTCTTTGAGTATTACAAAGCAGCTAGAAGTCTGATACATTACTGTTGGGAGCAAGACAACTCTATTTCTTTTCTCGTAAACATTCTAACTATTCTAAGTAATTTGCTTTCCCATATAAAAGTAGTAATGCTATTCAAAATTTATACAAAAGCTCTGGCACCTTTAGAGGATTGTGTTAAATTGATAGATTAAGTTTGGGAGAATTGATATCTTAATATTAAGTATTTAAATCCATGATCACAGTGTATCTTTACCACATATTTTTTGATTTCACTTATCAATAATTTTTATTTCCATGATACAAATTTTGCATGTTTTGTTAGATATACGCCTAAGTATCTCATCTCTTTACTAAGGCTATTATTAATGGTAATTTTTAAATTGAAGTATAATTAACATACAGTATTATGTTTCAAATGTGTAATAAATTGAATTTTATACATTACTCAGTGCTCATGATGGTAAGTTGTACTCTTAGTTCCCTTATCTACTTCACCCTCCTCCATATCCAACTCCACTCTAGCAACTGCTAGCTTGTTCTTGTATTCAATAGTCTGTTTTTTTGTCTTTGTTCATTTATTTTTGTTTCTTAAATTCCATATATGAGTGAAATTATATGGTATTTGTCTTTCTCTACCTGACTTTACTTAACATTATATCCTCTAGGTCCATCCATGGTGTTACAAATGGCAATATCTCATTGTTTTTTATAGCTGAGTAATATCCCTGTGTGTGTGTGTGTGTGTGTGTGTGTGTGTGTGTGTGTGTGTGTGTGTGTATTACATCTTTAGTCATTCATCTATTGATAGACAGTTGGGTTGCTTCCATATCTTGGGTATTGTAAATAATGCTGTAATAAATATGGGTGTGCCAATTAGCATTTTCATTTTCTTTGGGTAAATACCCAATAGTGGAATTATTGGTAATTCTATCTTTAATTTTTTGAGGAGCCTACATACTGTTTTTCACAGTGGCTGCACCAGTTTGCATTCCCACCAACAGTGCATGAGGGTTTCCTTTTCTCCAAACTTCTTATCTTTTTTATTCTAGCCATTCTGACAGGTGTGAGGTGGTATCTCCTTATGGTTTTGATTTGCATTTCTCTGATGGGGTATGCCTTCTTCAGAAAAATAGCTATTCAGATCCTCTGTCCATTTTTTAATTGGATTGTTTCTTTTTTGGTGTTATGTAAATTTTTTATATACTTTAGATATTAATGCCATATTACATTCATCATTTGCAAATATATTCTCCCATTCAGTAGTTTGCCTTTTTGTTTTGTTGATGGTTTCCTTCACTGTACACAAGATTTTGATTTTGGTGTAGTCCCAGTTATTTAATTTTGTTTTTGTTTCCCTTGACGTAGGAGACACATTTAGAAAAATTTTGGTATGGCTGATGTCACAGAAATTACTGCCTGAGCTCTCTTCTAGGATTTTTAGGGTTTCAGGTC